>NW_015505873.1:246287-247082 GCF_001515645.1 Sinocyclocheilus grahami
GGCCTCCTTGGCCGGAACAGGACAGGCAGAGAATTCATAGGCGGCCTCCTTGGCTGGAAAAGAGCAGGCAGAGAGTTCATAGGCGGCCTCCTTGGCCGGAAGAGGACAGGCTGAAAGTGCGTTGCTGTGTGCCACCACCACGCAAGGAGCTGAAGCGAGCACCGCTGTTTCAGGAGGTTCTGCAGCATGCGCCGCCACCTCTGAAGAGACTGCAGCGGACACCATGGCCTCTGGGAGCACAGCAGCGGGCACCGCTACCCCGGGCGGTTCTGCAGCATAAGCCGCCACCTCTGGAGATGTTGTAGCCGGTGCCGCTGCCTCTAGCACATCGGCGGTGGAGTACACGGCCCAGATACACCATAAAGCAACCCCCCATATGGGAAGTGCTGCAGACAGGGGAATGAGTTCATGAACAGAAGGGTTAGAGTGAGTGGGTTTGGGGATACCTGCTGTGCGTGCAGACATCAGCGGTGCATCCCTCACACTGGATACCAGACAGGACGTGACATGACTCTGGATGATCAGCTGTGATGCGACGTGATTCTGGATGAATAGCTGAGACGTGACGTGACTCTGAACGAACAGCTGAGATGTGACGTGACTCTGGACGAACAGCTGTGACGTGACGAGACTCTGGAAGAACAGTTGAGACTTGACATGACTCTGGATGAATAGCTGAGACGTGACGTGACTCTGAACGAACAGCTGAGACGTGATGAGGCTCTGGATGAACAGCTGAGATGTGACGAGGCTCTGGCAGATCAGCTGAGACTTGACTAGACTCATGAAGATCAG
>NW_015505873.1:248464-259827 GCF_001515645.1 Sinocyclocheilus grahami
CACTGGCCCAGCTAACCAATCACAGCACATTTTGTGTTTCAGAAGGCGGGCCTTCATTTGATACAGGAACTATTCGAGCCGTTCATGCCAGACTGGGGAGAGAGGTGTTGTAATAATGTAAAATATGTGAAAAATAATGTGTTTTTCGAACAACCTAGTATGAGAGCCTGTTCTAGTGCACCCACAAAACAAAATCAAGACATTGTAAAAGAGCATAATAGGACCCCTTTAATATGTTGAATTTTGCGATAAAATCATACCCTATATATTGTATTGTTATATATCGTATTGACAACTCATCAATTAAATATTTACCATATTCTGCATAACTGGATGTTTTTAAATAAACACTGACAAAAACTATGTAAGTTTTTGGGCTGGACGATATGACGATATATATAGCATTGATATAGGTGATGACCTGGATTTAGACTAACCTATTTTGTATTTACAAAATGCATTCACAGGCAAATCTGCTTTATTTATTTCCCCAGCGTCAAAATCAGGCACATATAAATGTTAGAAAGTCAAGTCGAGTCAAAATTTATTTCTACAGCACTTTTAAAAGCAACAGAGTTGCGCCAACACAAACACGATTCCTGGCTGCATATCGATATTCATGGACCGCTGGATATTTGGTAAGTTTTAAGGAACATTATATCGAGTCCAGCAAACTTTAATTTAAACTGATTATGGTTTGTTTTACTGGCGTTTTTGCAGATTCCCTGTTAAATCCAATCACGCTGCAGCTCTTGCCACGCTGAGGGAAAGTGACGTCAATGCATGCCCTCTATTGCCCTCAAACTTGAAAAGATTCAATTTGGAGTTTGAATGAAACCCGATCTTTTACTTTAAGGAGGCAGGTTCTAGATTGTTTTTGTTTTTTGTTTTGTTTTGTTCATGTTTGTTTAGAAGTTTATTTGGTATGCTTATATTATTTTGACAATATGTTTATAGGTATGTGGGCATTTTTATGCTGGCTAATTTGTGTGTGTGTGTGTGTGTGTTTTTTTACTTTCTTAATTCTGTTTCAATTTGATACTTGTATTGTGCCTTGAGATGCTTATGTGCTTTTCTTTATTTAAACAAAACAACAACAAAAAAATCCTCTTGGGGTAAAATGACCCAAACACAACCCGAGGGGAAAAAGACCTACTCATATAAATGCTTTGTAGACAAAAACTCTTATTTTAAAAACTGATCAATGAAAGGTTCTTTGGAGAACCAAAAATGCTTCTTCAAATGTTCTTTATTGGCATTGATTGTGCCGTGAAGAACCTTTAACATCCATGGAACCATTCAAAGGTTCTAAGGGTTCTTTAGATGTTCTTCACACTAAGAAAAAAAGGTTCTTTTAAGAACTTTTGACTGAAAGGTTCTTTTGGGACCCCAGAATGGTTCTTCTATGGAATTGTTATGAAAACCCCCTTTCAGAACCCTTATTTTTATGCCACTGATGCAAAAAAACACCTTTTGAAACCTTTAAGACTGTAGCATAGTGAGTCCCAGACATTTTCTGTGCCGAGTGTGGATGAAAAATAGATTCAAACACACTAAAATGAGCCAAGCAGAGCAGAGAGATACTCAAACGAATCAAATTATACCTATATACATCATAAATGAACACAAGAGGGACAGACGATGTGTAAACCTTTGTAAATGGAGTCCAGACTCCTGATCACAAGCTGCAGAGACACCAGCGTTCTCCGTTTGCCTTTCATCTCGCTGCTTCTCTGTGGAACCTGAACCAGCTCTTTTAGTTCGGTGTGTGTTTCAATATTGTCAAGCTGTGACATTACAAGCAGAGGAATATTTGTAGATCTGAGGTTTGAGTAACCAAAGAGGAAAGCAAATCCTACCTTATGATTAACGAGCAGGATGTCAGGACATTCTCCTAATGATGATTTATGGAGATTTCTGAAGATTGCCATTGCTCTGTCATCCAGAGATCTGTCTTCAAACACAGTGTTTGAAATGCGTACAGACAAATTATGCATGAATACAGTTGCGTTTCAATACACCACATCTATGATTATGTTAGTGAGGCTGTTAACCTTGATTTCCATTCCATCATTCTGAACACAAACGTCTTGAAATAATAAACCGATTGTGAAAAATGGCATTCTGGCAGATGGCCTTATAGAACTGGAATTTGCATTATACGGCCAACATCGAACAGAAAATCACCCTTATAATCAACATATTTTGTTCCTTTTCTTTAAACATCTTTATTTTTTATTTTTTAGATAATAGATCTTGAAGTTTATTTTGAGAAAATATGCCAATGGCCTAAGAAAAAAAATCTACTTAATTTTTTATTCAAATGAAAAGACTGATAAACCCTGATGCAATTACTAAATAAATAAATAAATAAATAAATAAATACTGATAATTATACTGGTAGTGCAAGTCCAAATGTTCTGAAATAATAACACTAATAATAAAACAAAATCAATGAATTATTTTATTTCATTTTAATAAAATAATTAATACATATTTAATTTAGAATGAATGAATATATATATATATATTTTACTGGCAGTAAAACTCCAAAAATTCTAAAAAGAGAAAATTCTATTTTAGATTTTTTCCCCCTTGTTTTCTTTACTTGAGAAGCAAAATCGAGTAAAATAATCTGGAAAAAAAATGTTTTCAGGATTTGTTTTTTTTAAATAAAGTAAAAAATTTAAGATAAAGTTTTACAATAAAATTATTTTACAATAAAGTTTATTGGCATAATTTGCCAATGGGTAGGGGAAAAAAATACTGATACATTCAGAATCATAAATAATATTCTATTTTTTTTATTTTATAGATAGATAGACAGACAGACATGTCGACATACATATTGGCAGTGCGACTCCAAATGATCTGAAATAATGAACTGATTATGAAAAATGGCATTCAGATCTTACAGAACAGGTATTTCTGTAGACGTTCAGGACTCTCGTTCTGGGTCCTACAGCTAACAACAACACAAACACAGCAGCACAAAGAGGAAACCAGACACGACATGCTTTAAGAAATCAATAAGCAGAGCCTCTGTAAGCATCGCTCTCTTTCCCAGCGTTCCTGGCATGATCATGTGCTGCTCCTGAAGTAAAGGACGGGATTATTTTCAAGTAACCCTAGACCGCCACCCATCAGCCTCATCTGATAACGCGGGACGTTTCCCAGGGAAGTGACCTGAGGGCAGCGTGTCGACTGCAGACCTGATGCATTTCAACATGTTCTCTTTATCTGCGTATCTGCCATGCGATCTCACGCAGAGACACACACAGACACACACACACACACACACACACACACACACACACACACACACACACACACACACACACACACACACACAAACACACACACACACACTCACACTCACACACACACACACATGTTTGCATCAGGAGCGACACTGTTACTGCACACTCTGCAAACTAAGCATGAGTATAGAGGAAGAGTCTGATCCAAATCAGTCTGATTTACAGCACTGTGAGCTTCAGATGATGAAGACGAGGAGGACTTACTGCACTGAAAAAATTATTGGTGTAGGATTTGCTTTAAAACCATTTTTACTTAATAATTACATAATAATAATAATTGCCAATATGAAATGCCAAGCAGTGTTGGGGGTAACGTGTTACAAGTAACGCGAGTTACGTAATCAGATTACTTTTTTCAAGTAACTAGTGAAGTAACGCATTACTTTTTTAATTTACAAGAAAATATCTGAGTTACTTTTTCAAAAAAGTAACGTCAGTTACTTTGTTTTCCCATTTATTGACCTGACAGCTCTTCTGTCCCCATACTGGGAGAAATCAGGAGTACAGAGGCGTTGTGTGCGCTGTGCGAACATGATTACTGTAGCTCTAGACTAAATGTGAATGTGCATTAATTCATCCCATTAAAAAGTAACGTGAAAGTAACGCAAAAGTAACATAACGCATTACTTTCCATAAAAAGTAACTAAGTAACGTAATTAGTTACTTTTTTAGGGAGTAGCGCAGTATTGTAATGCATTACTTTTAAAAGTAACTTTCCCCAACACTGGTGCCAAGTAACACATTGAATTAAATGTGAAATTTCACAGTACAAACACTGAAATTGCATTTTCTTGTAAAACATACTGCAATAACCTTTTTTTTAAATAATTTTTTTTAAAATAATTTTTTATTTACAACTTAAAAAACAACAACTTTGTACAGTGTCTGTGAGAGAAAAAAACTACGGAAGTCTGTTTCCGCAGAAAAAAATGACTTTTATGCAAAAATATATAACTATTAATATATAAATATTTATGCATCATGTTAGTATTTATATACCACCTTGATGCTAATTTTAATTTTAAAGTAGTATTTTTGCAGGAAATATGACAATTACAGTTATGTCTACACAAATATATAATATTAAATAATTTTTAAAAATTTGATATTTATTTCTTTCCCCAGCACTGGTGCCAAGTAACACATTGAATTAAATGTGAAATTTCACAGTACAAACACTGAAATTGCATTTTCTTGTAAAACATACTGCAATAACCTTTTTTTTAAATAATTTTTTTTAAATAATTTTTTATTTACAACTTAAAAAACAACAACTTTGTACAGTGTCTGTGAGAGAAAAAAACTACGGAAGTCTGTTTCCGCAGAAAAAAATGACTTTTATGCAAAAATATATAACTATTAATATATAAATATTTATGCATCATGTTAGTATTTATATACCACCTTGATGCTAATTTTAATTTTAAAGTAGTATTTTTGCAGGAAATATGACAATTACAGTTATGTCTACACAAATATATAATATTAAATAATTTTAAAAAATTTTATATTTATTTTCTTCATTTTCTCTCTGTGTATATGAAACAGTTTGGAATGATAATACATTTTTTTTAAAGCTTTTAAGTTTTTTTTTTAAAGAAAAAAACAGGCTGATTTGATAAAAAAAAATACAGTAAAAATACTAATAATTTTAAATAGTTTAATAGAACAGTTTTCAATTTTCATATATTTTAATATGCAAATTATTCCTGTAATGACATTAAATATGGTCAAAAAGAAAACAATAATATAATACATTTTAAATTGTAATAAAGTTTTAAAATATTACTGTATTTTTGATCAAATAAATGCAGCCTTAGTGAGCAGAAGAGACTTCTTTCAAAAACAAATCATTTATAAAAATCTCAATTATTCCAAACTTTTATAAATGTATTATATGAAAGCCTGTTTCCGCCACAGAATACAAAATAAAAAAGGTAATTGCAACCTTTTATCTCACAATTCTGACTTTTTTCTTGCAGTTTATATCTTGCCTTTTTTTTATGAATTTGAGTAGAAATTATGTTTCCATGAAAATAATCAAAATAATGAATGGCCCTAAAATGAGTTTTCATGTCAATAGTAATTCCTCGTTTCTTTCTTCTGACGTTTGAGAGTAATCTGACCCGGATGTGTCCTCGACAGGTTTGGTGAGGTTCACCCAAAGCGTCCCAAGCCAGCAGTGACCTGTTTATCTCATTAAGAGATGTTCGCTTCAGGGCAACTAAATGCAAAGCAAGCAGGAAAAATCAAAATCAAAACTATTCTCCTCTTCAAGCGTCTCCAGAGAGTCTCATATCCTCCAGACATCAGTCAACGAGAACAGCAGCAAATTAGCAGCACGTTCCTCGCATATAAACCTGCAAAACCACACACAAACGTCTACAAATAACTTGAAGGATGAAGGATGAATGTCAGGCCTTGAAAACAGCAGCTCATTTAAAAAGTGTGTAAACAAGAGCAACAACAAGCAGGAAAAAATCATTCCGTCCCGGAAATCTATTTTCACTAAAGCAAAAGCCAAATGATTGAGATAAAGTACCGCAGTAAATACCCAATAAAACTCACCCAGAGAGCGACTAATGTAGATTACAGAAAGTGTTTTCTTACCAACAGAAACAGCAGGAATCGATGTCTTCCGATCGCCCAAGGAGCTCACGCCAGACAGACACCAGACAACAAAAACAAAAGAGGCTCTAATTCTGCTTTTGTTCTCCGTGAATCCAGACTCTCCTCTGAACCTCCTGCTGAGAGCGGGTGGAAACGTGGGGTTGGGGGGTTCGAGCACGCTCCTCAGACCCGGCCCGGGACGGGAGACTTCAGGAACCCCTGCGCTGTTTCTGCCCCGGGTGACGGCAGCGCTCGCGGGGCTTCTTTAAGACCCTTTGCTCCCCACCAGTTAAGAACAACTGCGAAGGTTCCCTGCAAATTATAGAAATTAATACTTTTATTTATCAAAGATTCATTAAATTGATCAAAAGTGATGATAAAGACATTTATAATGTTACAAAAGATTTCTATTTCAGATAAATGCTTTTTAACTTTTTTTTTTAAAAACGTCTCTAATTTGCGCACAATTTGACCTTGTAGTAAAACAAATGTGTTTGTATCTTCTGAAGCTTGCAGTCATTTTTCTCCACATCTGTAAGCTTTTGAATGACTTTCTGTGACTGTAGAAGAAAGTGCTTCTCTAAGCCTGCAAAAGGAAAAGCTACTTGAGTGATTGAATGCGGGTGGAGGGACAGAGGGTTGATTATATTTAAAAAAAAATGTTTATTTCAGCCATGCATCATTAAATGCAACCGCTAACAGCACGGGGATTTTTATCCACAACTCAGATGGAAACAATTGAAGTCGTGTATGATGGTGGACTCCATCAATAAACAGCACACACACTCATACCCCTCAGTCCATAATTATTACTGTTCAGATGGAAACAGAAACTGTACAAAATATTTTTTCCTGTCTAACTACAGTGACCTAGTTTCACTCGAAACACAGAAACCGTGGATCTGACAATACAAGTATTTCAGTATATATTTGGACTCATTTCTAGCAAAGTGCAATTAAAAATGAGCCTTCATGGCTGTAATGGAGAGCAACTCAATCCTGTGATGTGGAACGACTCTTCGCTGTCCCACACCTCTCGGGGATGACGGGCAGAAGTCATCGTGTAGCTACAATGCAAATATTGTTCATCTCGGATTCATTGACATTGTTGCCACACTTAAAAGCAGACATTCGATCTCCTGCGAAGCAGAAGGGTTCAACCTCATCCAGAGGGGCGCATCACTGCACTTCCAGAATTACAGAGAGCACGGCCCCGGGGTGAGTTAGATTGGGTTCCTTTACCCAGAGGTGTTAAATTCAAACCCGCATTTATTACAGTGAAAAACACTTTTCTTTCGACATCTGCTCACTTAACGTTAATTATAGCGCCCCTCCTTCACACTACTATTATGAGGCTTTAAATTCCTAATTCCAGGAGTCAGACGTGAACAATAGATGGGTTTCTTTTAGAGACGTAAGTGTGGTGAGGTGTATGGAACGCCATGAAGGTCAAAAACGTGAATTTTTGCACAAACAATGTGTAAACAATGCACAAACAATACGGTGACAACACGCAAACAACATGTAAACAACACACAAACAATGTGCAATGTGTAAATGCGTAAACAACGTGCAAACAATGAACAAACTACAAAATAGTGTTTACACTACACAAACAACATGTAAACAACATGTAAACAACACATTGACGATGTGCAAACAACATGTAAACAACACATTGACGATGTGCAAACAACATGTAAACAACACATTGACGATGTGCAAACAACATGTAAACAACACATTGACGATGTGCAAACAACATGTAAACAACACATTGACGATGTGCAAACAACATGTAAACAACACATTGACGATGTGCAAACAACATGTAAACAACACATTGACAATGTGCAAAGAACACTTAAACAACAGACATAAAACATGTTGGTGATGCGCAAACAATGCATAAACAACACGTTAACATTGTGCAAACAACACACAAACATAGTGGATACAATGCACAAATTAAATGTAAGCGCATAAACAACGTGCAAACAACATGTTGACAATGCGCAAACAACACAAACAATATGTTGACAACACGCAAACAACATGTAAACAACACGCAAATAACATTGACAATGTGCAAACAATGCATAGTTGACATGTTTATGTGTTAAAATTAACACTTTTTTTTACCTTTCTGGCGTTCCATAGAGGTAGGGAAATGTAAAAACTGATAGTGTTTCAGTAGTCATTGAGAAAATGGTCAAACTCTCCAAAACTAACTCAGAAAGAGAGATTCACAAAACACTAAGAAAAGAGCAACACTGTGATTTGAGTCTGAAGGAGTTTGAATCACGTTGCAATTTAGATCGACTGCTCCGATGCGTTTCTTGGACGATTATCATCAGTGGCGTTTACTGAAACAGTGTGTGCATCATCCTGCAGCATTTATCCTTGAATTATCGGTGTTGTTGAGGAGAGTAAAGTGCTATTACTTTACTTAGTGATCAGACATATCATTTTCACCTACTGGAGCAAAAAACAGGTGAAAAAATCCCGAAGAAGCGAAGCGAACCCAGCCACATTTACAGAAGATCACATGGAGCCACCTAAAACACCCTAGCAACCACCCATAACGCCCTAGCAACACACTGGTATTTTTGCATAGGGTAACACAACCGAGAATTTTCCTTAGAAAAATATACAAATCTTGTTACTACATTGTTACATTTTAGAACAGTTATATTTAAATTGCATCTAGTTAAATATTGTTGTTCTAATCTTTCACATTGCAACTGAAATGAGATGATATTGTTTTCTGATTTGATGCGCATTACTCAGCCATTGTGAATTTCTATCCTGCGTCTTCATCCAGGGCTTCAGTCTCAGGAATTTCCAGATGGAATCAGAGTAATTGACGTGGAGCAAAAGCTGATTTGGCGTCTCCAGGGAGGAGAGCTTGAGGCCGGAGGTTAAAGTCTGGTTTCAAACGGGTCTTATGAAGTGGAGGAGGGGGTTTGGAGAATAACCCTCAGGTGAGATCTGTGGGGAGCGACTGAAGCCTCAGAAGCCACAGAGAGGGAAACATACACTAGCGTTCAAAAGTTTGGAACCAGTAAGATTTGTAATGCTCTTAAAGAAGTCTCTTCTGATCACCGAGGTTGCATTTATTTGATCAAAAATACAGTAACATTTTTAAAAATATTATTACAATCTAAAACAGCTGTTTTCTATGTGAATATCTGTTAAACTGTGAAGCCTCAGAAGCCACAGAGAGGGAAACATACACTAGTGTTCAAAAGTTTGGAACCAGTAAGATTTGTAATGCTTAAAGAAGTCTCTTCTGATCACCGAGGTTGCATTTATTTGATCAAAAATACAGTAACATTTTTAAAAATATTATTACAATCTAAAACAGCTGTTTTCTATGTGAATATCTGTTAAACTGTGATTTATTTCTGTGATCAAAGCTGTATTTTCAGCATCATTCCTCCAGTCTTCAGTGTCACATGATCTTCAGAAATCAGTATAATACACTATAAATGTGTCGCTTAGTGTCACTTTTGATTCATTTAATGCATACTTGATGAATAAAAGTATTAGTTTCTTTCAAAAAATAAAAAAAAGAAAAAGAAAAAAGGAGAAGAAAAAGAAAAAGAAAAAGAAAAAAACATACTGACCCCAAACTTTTGAACTGTGGTGTATATTGTTACCACACTGCAAAAAATGATACTCTTACTCAGTATTTCTGTCTTGTTTTCTAGTATAAATATCTAAACATTCTTGAATCAAGGTGCATTTACTGTACAAGTGAAATGATTTAAGATATTAAGTCTTGTTTTCTAAAGAAATTATCAACATTTTGTTAGTTTTTCCTTAAAACAAGCAAATATATCTGCCAATGGGGTAAAAAAAAAAATCTTAATTCAAAGGCTAAACAAGATTATTTTTTCTTGCCCCATTGGCAGATATTTTTGCTTGTTTTAAGGAAAAACTAACAATATTTTGATATTCTTTACAGAAAACAAGACATAATATCTTGAGTCATGTACAATAAATTCATCTTGATTCAATAATTTTTAGATAGTTATACTAGAAAACTATACAAAAATACTAAGTAACATAATCTTTTTTTTCTATTTCTAATAAACGCTGTTCTTTTGAACTTTCTGTTCATCTGTGAATCCTGAAAAATAAAATGTATCACAGTTTCCACAAAAATATTGTGCAGCACAACTGTTTTCAACATTGATAATAATCAGAAATGTTTCTCGAGCAGCAAATCAACATATTATACTGATTTCTGAAGATCATGTGACACTGAAGACTGGAGTAATGATGCTGAAAATACAGCTGCGCATCACAGAAATACATTACAGTTTAACAGATGTTCACATAGAAAAGGTCTGTTTTACATTGTAATAATATTTCTCAATTTTTTATGTGTTTTGATCATATAAATGCAGCTTTGGTGTGCAGAAGAGGCTTCTTTCAAAAACATTAGAAATCGTGACCGGTAGTGTATGTCATGAGTGTGAACGCGCTGCACTAATCCAGAGATCTCCATGAATCATCTCGCAGGAGAACGGTAGCTGCGGTTCAACCGCCGAACACCATAATTATGCAGCACTTCTAGCAGTGACGATTGTCGGTTCAATGGGATTTTTCTGATGATTCATTAGCTAAAGAACAAAACCGGCCTGAACCTGCACGTCCAGCTCATTCTGTCAACACAGCCGCTGTGACTTGCCCTGTAAATCATTTCATGTAATTTTGTGGTAATCCTAGAAGGCTGTAAGGAGCATTTTTCTCTTGTGGTTAAAGGTGTAATGGTCCCATCAGTCTGAAAGCTCTCAATTTTCATTCCATCTCTGAACACCTGGAGTGTGTCTTTGCGAAGGGCATCACTTGTGCGAACAAAGGGGAGTGTGTCAACAACCTTTCACAGAGACGCCATATTTATATCTGTTTCAGAGCAACAAAGACATTCTGCAGTTTTCTGGACGATCTCGAGCTGAAGAACGACACCAAATCTGTTTGGAAAACTTCGCACACAACACGTCTCTAAACTCCTGACAGGGTCACAGATATGAAAAAGAGACACAATCATATCATCATAATCATCACACAAATATTTTTAAAAGTTGTGTGTGTGTGTGTGTGTGTGTGTGTATATTACATACATTTATTGCTATTTTTATATTTATTGATTTTATGCATATATTTGTATGTTACATAGTTTTTACATTTATATATTTTTAGATATTAAAATATTAATAATCCTTTTAGCTATACCTTACATATATATGTAAAATATATACGTATATTACATACATTTATTTATATTTGTTTTTATATTCAATTAGTTTTTATAATATATATATATATATATATATATATATATATATAGTGTAATATATTTGATCTAAAATATATAATTAAAAAGTGTGTGTATGTTCATATGTATGTTTTATATTTTTATAT
>NW_015505873.1:263455-269044 GCF_001515645.1 Sinocyclocheilus grahami
AAAAAAACTCATTCTGAATTATTTATAAGCCTTTTGAATTACGGGGACACTGAAAATGTCCTCATAAATCACCTTCTCGTTGTAATACCTATGTCATACCCATGTTATTATACAAATTTGTGTCCTCATAAACCACATAAACATGCACACACACACACACACACACACACAGACACAGACTCTCTCTCTCACACACACACACACACACACACAAAGTTTAAAAGTTGTCTTTTGACATTTCCATTTCCATGTTTTTTATTTAATTTAATTTTTTTTATATCTCTTCTATTCTCTGAAATCTTTGGGAATCCTGATTATAATATGACACATTTCTAGTGAATCAGGATTTTACGTAAAAAGAATAATGTGCACTTACACGAATAGTTCAGGACATGACATGAGTTATAAGAGTAAATAGAGTCAATGTGGATTTCATGTTGATTTTCAGAGCATTTCTGCCGTCGTCTGGGTCAGTGTTCTGTTCCAGACAGCAGATGCATTTACTCTCACATAGAGGATGATGGGAAAACTATCGAGCGGCATAAACTGTGAGCTCCTGAGAGAATATGATGATGTTTACCACCGTTCATACTCATATCAGCGCGCGCAGAGACAATCAGAGGGCTTTCGCAGCACTTCAAAGTGTGTGTGATGAGTGCGGAGGGCTGAGGTGGAGCATCCGCGAGCGTCACTCAAGACACTGAACCTGTTTCTGTAAACAACCGCCGCGCTGACACCATTAAAACTGAATCGTTTCCGAGAGAACCGTGCGAGGATGTCACTTCGGAAACAAGAGCGGAAATTCCGCAAGAAAACACGCTTGATCAAAGAAAATATTTACTTTGTCTACATAGGGAGCTGCCTATTAAGTGAAATGAACGCTCATTTCATCGACTAGTTTGATGTTGCTAAAATAACAACAATACTTTAATAATCAAAAACATACTCTAATGTCAAAAATATTGATATCTAAATAGATTCTAGAACTATTTAGATTAGTAAATGAAGTATATTTATAATGATAATTTTTCTGAAACACTTTATAGCAAGGTCTCATTTGTTTACATGAGTTAATATATAAACTAACAATGACCTAGTGTTCTTTTAGTTTCTTTGAGATAATAGGCTTATTGCAGATTTTAATTTGTTAACGGCAGCGCAGAGCACGAGTGAGCGCAATCATCCCTTCCTCTTTAGTACTGGTTTTAATGTGAAATAAACATGAATGAACATCTCATGCCTCATGTAATCGCGCAATCAGTGTTTCACTCGTGGAAAGATGCGATTAAAATGGCTTGTAAACAAAATGTCACGAAGCATTTCGTTTACCTCAGACAAGTCATCATCAGTGTCCACAGCTCGTTAGTTCACCAGAGAAATAAAGTCTAGAGAAGAGCATTTCGCCAAATATTAGACCTTTGCTTCACCTGTTAGTGATGTCTTAATCTTGTAATGTATATTTAAATAAATATTTTGAAGCAACAGCCACTGTGTAAATTATATTTCAACAATTAGAAATTGCCTAACTTGGAAGTTAATTTAAAAACTGCATTGAGTGCAATTTACATGTTTGCCAACAAGTTTTTAATTTGAGTGTTGATTATTACAGTTAAAAATCAATAGTAGGCTAATTAAATCTAAGTTTGGACTCTGTTGTTAATTATAACCTTATAGTAATGTCAAAGGGCTCCCTATAGTTTAGAGCAGAAGCTGAGGTAGATTTTTAGGCCTATAGATTTTTTTAATTATTATTTTATGTGGCAGATTTAAAGAATTTTTATATCATTGAACTGATTTAAAGAAAGAGCACTTTGTTCAGTAAAACATTGTTTAATTAAAAAAAACATTTAAAAAAAACAAGTGCCGAAAAAACCCTCTTTTGTGCGGAACTACTTCCTTCCGCCACGGATTCAAAGCTCAAGTTGACAGTTAAACATACATCACTTTTAGAATTGGTATCAAGGGCATGTGCTGCTTCAGTTCGGTTATTAGTGAGAAATAATGAGGTTATAAGAGAGCAACAATGCGGCAAGACATCCATCTAAATGAGAGAGAGAGATATCCTTTTATATTAACTAACGTACTCTACGATTAGCTCAGTGAATAATTAAAAACAAACATAGACCCGGCTAGAACAAGCGGAGTGATACAAAATTGTGAAAGGGCGTTCCTGTAGCGATACCAGTACAATATCTCACGGTTCTCAACCAATCAGATTTGAGAACCAGAACAAACTGTTGTATAAATATGTATAAATGAGTGCATACAATACATGGGTCAAAATCATTAGGATATTAAGTAAAGATCATGTTCCATGAAGATATTTTGAACATTTCCTACCGTAAATATATCAAAACTTAATGTTTGATTAGTAATATGCATTGCTAAGAACTTCATTTGAACAACTTTAAAGATGATTTTCTCAATATTTAGATTTTTTTGCTCCCTCAGATTCCAGATTTTCAAATAGTTGTATCTCAGCCAAATATTGTCCGATCCTAACAAACCACACATCAATGGAAAGCTTATTTATTCATCTTTCAGATGATGCATACATCTCAATTTAAAAAAATTGACCGTTATGACTGGTTTTGTGGTCTATATATATATAATGTATATTATATATATTTTCATTCTAGTACAATTTTTAGTAATTTTATTGTCATTTTTTATTACTATTATTTCTATGTTTCTATGTAGTTGCTATTATTTTTGTACCATTTTAGTATAAAGTTAAACTAAATTAAATAAAAGAAATGCCTTGGAAACTAGATGAAATAAAATACATTTGTAATAAAATAAGTTTTTAATATATATATATTTTATTTCAGTTGAAATGTATTTTATTTATTTTCTATTTATTTTGTTCAACTTTTCTGTGGTTTTAGTTTTAGTTAACTATAATAACCCTGCAATGAACACTATATTTTATTCACCATTGTTAATGTTAGTTAATAAAATGTTCATGTTAGTTCACAGTGCATTAACTAATGTTATAAAATACTTTTTATTGAAGTATATTTGACAAGATAACACTATTTCAGTCTTTCTACTTAAACATTTCCCATTTAATTGAATGTGTTACATTTATTTGTAATTATTGTGAAATTTACTAGCAATTTCTGAGTGAAAATTGTTTCTACATTTTTTTTCAGTGTACAATTAATTATATATAAAAAAACAATCAAGATCTTACTGTAAAGTGTTTCTCATTTCTCTCACTTCGCGTTCCATACTGAATGAATTGTCACTGATTTTGCACAATGCATTCTGGGATGTCTTCTCAGAAAGAAGCAGAATTACGCTATTTACCTTTCAGAAACGCCTTCAAATGCTGTCTAGGTAGGCAGCACACTAGGAGTTATGTTAATAAAACTGCAGAAATCCTCCGTGCTGTATTATTCATTGTAACAGTTCAACCGTTTAGATTTCAGTGTGTGATTTCTAAGCTCTTCCATGCTATCGCAGTTGGTTTGAAGAATTAACTGTAATGTAAGCAATATTTCTGCGATCGCAGCTGCAGGCCTGGCGCTGTCAGCGTGATTGACGACTCGGACGGCGCATGAATTTCAAATCCTGGGTGAAGACGAGCAGGTACAGGACTCGTGAAATGGGACTGAGATCCAGCAATTAGAAGTTAGTGCATGCAAAGCAGAGGTGGATGTGTTGCTCGTCACTGGAGCGAGACTCTCAAACACAAACCCTTAGACTCCTCAAGACAATTACACGCCGAAAGTAAACCCGCCGGGGCTCGAGCCAGTCAACCCAGCCTTGTCTGACTCTCCTCAGCATCAACAAACTCTTCTCTCTGTTATAAATCTGCATTCATTTGGTTTTTGTTCTGAAAGCTGCTGGAGAGAGAATGAATAAGTGTGAAGGCCTACGCTTCAAATCAACAAAAACATGCGCACGATTCATTCAAAATCTGGCAACGCTCAAATGAGCCAATGAGCATCACACAAAGACAAGAATAAACTATATATACAGTATATATATATATATATATCATATTTATAATTATTTTTTATTTTATATATTTTTGTTTTAATTTTAATTTTAAAGTTTTAGTAATTTTCTTGTGTTTTTGTAAGTTTTTTATATTTCGGTAGTTATTTAGTTTCTATATAGTTTTTTTGTATTTTTATTTATTTTAGTTCCATTTTAGTATCAAGCGAAACTAAATAAAAAATAAATAAAATAAAAAATAAAAATGTTGTTTTACTTTTTTATTTTATTTCAGTTCAAGTTCATTGCATTGCACTAAATTCATTTGCTTTTATATATATATATATATATAAATATAAATACGCAAATATATATATGCAAATATATATAGACATAGACAGATAGATAGATACATATTTACATTTTAAAATGTTTTTAAAAATATCAAAAAAAAATTTAATACTTTTAAAAAATATATATTTTATAAAATATATATTTTAATAGTTTACACATTAACATTACAAGAGCATCATATAGATGTAAGCAAAATACATATTTCTAAAATAAATGTCATAAAGATATATATTTTTTATAGTCTTTTTACATTTTGTTTTATAACTATGGTTCTTCTAAAATGCACTAATATTTCAATATACCTGATTTTACTTCCATAATGTGATTATGTGAGACCAGGATATTAAATAAAGTGACGTGATTCAAGATGTTAAATCAAAAAGAATAATGTTCACTTCTACAAATCATTCACGAGAAGACCAGAAACATGAATTATAAGAGTAAATAGAGTCTTATGTTGCTTTATGTAGATTTTTAGATTTTAAGACTCTCCTCAGCATCAACAAACTCTTCTCTCTGTTATAAATCTGCATTCATTTGGTTTTTGTTCTGAAAGCTGCTGGAGAGAGAATGAATAAGTGTGAAGGCCTACGCTTCAAATCAACAAAAACACGCGCACGATTCATTCAAAATCTGGCAACGCTCAAATGAGCCAATGAGCATCACACAAAGATATTAAGCTTTACCCTACACAGAGAAGCCAATAACACAGAATTACAGCTTACGAACACGTTCATATTCACAGAAAGCGTTTAATGCAGAATGTGTGTCAAAATGAGCTACAGCTGTAATAACGGCGCTGTAATATGAAAAGCAGAGCTGCACAGGTTTCATGAATTAGCACTGCTGCTGTATCTATAGTGTACATGTGCACTATGTTTCTCAGTCCTATTAATTACACTGTTTGCCCTCGGTAAAAACAAAACTCCCCTTGACAAATTCTTTGAAAGCACCAGATTGCTTGAAGATGATGAGATGCACATTAACAGATGGTCCTGATATGATGCGATATTTCAGCAGGTTGAACTAAATGAACTTTACAACGCATAATGTATACGAATGCATGCCTGTACAGACACTCACACTCACACACACACTCACACTCACACTCACACTCACACTCACACAGACACAGACACAGACACAGACACAGACACAGACACAGACACACTCACACTCACACTCACACTCACACTCACACTCACACACACACACACACACACTCACACTCACACTCACACTCACACTCACACAGACACAGACACAGACACAGACACAGACACAGACACA
>NW_015505873.1:273649-297727 GCF_001515645.1 Sinocyclocheilus grahami
TCACACACACACACACACACACACACACACACACACACACACACACAAATATATCTAACAAATAAATAAACTAACAAACAGAAATAAATAAATGTATGAATATATGAATATAAATCAAACATAATAAATAAATCAATGTAATAAATAAACAAATGCATAAATAAGCATTAATGAATAAATAAATAAATACAAATATGCATGAATAAAAAACATCATAAATAAAAGAACATAATAAATAGACATAAATAAATAAATGAATGCATATAAATGCATACGCAAATAAACTAACAAATAAATTAATTAACAGAAATAAATAAATGCAAGAAAGGAATGAATGAATAAATACAATTAAAACATAATAAATAACCAAATAAATAAATGCATAAATAATAAATGCATGAATAAATAAAAATAAAACATAATAAATTACCAAACCAAAAATAAACAGAAATAAATGCAGACACAAACAAACAAACAAACAAATAAATGCATATAAAATAAATAAATACATACATACATACAGTGGTTGCTAGTTGGTTTCTAGGTGGTCTCTGTGATAAAGTAAGTGGTTTGAACAATAGTAATCATGACACCACTAAAAACATCTTATCAAACAGCAGTAAATTGTGATGCCTATCTGATGCTTCTTAGATGTGAAATCAGAAACCCTTAAGAAATGGTTTCATGCGTCTAGTTTACTTTTCATTTTTAGCAAGCAAAACATCTGAAACACAGCATCAGTCTGAGGAAACACACACACTCACTCACTCTCACTCACACACACACACACAAACGCACACACACACACACACACACACACACACGGCCCTGTTCTGATCACATAATCAGCTTGTGCTTCTTCTGTGTTAAACAATACATAAGTTCTTGTTTGTTTGACCTGGACTTGAGTTTCATGCAGACACAGGATCTCAGATCTCAGATCATGATGTTTGCGAGTGAAGCTGTGAAGGTGTTTAGTGTGTTTTGGCAGCAGTGAACAGCTGGACTGCCCCCTGGAGGACACTTCTGCTGCTCGACCACAAACACAATCATCAGACGCACAATAACCTTATACAGGGAACAAGCATGAGCTGTATTTATAGAGAGACCCATGCATATTCACAACAGATGCGTTTATGTTGTTCCCGTCCAATTATGTGACCCTAAACATCAGCAAGCTCTCAAATGTCCAGATCCATGAATAATGGATGGCAGACAGACAGCTGGTGCCCTTCAGATGAAGTTTATAGAGATTCTGTTTCTCCAGCACCCAATCGATAGACACGCTGGTTTTATTTCACAGAAAACAAAAATACGGCTGTGGAAGCCATCGTGCATTGCTGATGTGTCTTTTATCACTCCGTATATGGACATGAACGAAGGGCAAATGCGTTATATAAGATGCTCCGACCAAAAGATCATTACAAAGCCGACAGGCTGAACCCGGCCGCTGCTCATCTATAATTCACCATTTAATTTAATCAGAAAGGCCGAACTCTGCGGAGGAAATAATGCCTCATATCCCACACCCTAACTGAGCTAATAAAGAGCATGCTGGGATACGAGAGCGCCGGCCTCAGACATCAACAGGTTCAGACACGGAGACCTTCAGACGCAGGTTACTAAGAAACTCATGATTTTAACAAGCCGCCGCTGCTTCACACTCTCTCCACACGGATGTGCTTTTGAATATTTATAGAGATGTTAAAGTCTTAATTGGTAAGGCTTCAGAAATTGGGTACAGAACAATCTCGGCCCGCTCACATGAGGCTCAGACGGCCCGTAATTAAACAGAGTTTTACTGAAGAAGATTATGGTCATTATCACACAAAACACAGAAGACTACGGAAGCCCTGAGTAAAAACATAAAAAAGGTAATTGCGACTCTTTTATCTCACAATTCAGACATTTTAAAACGTGGAATTGCAAGATACAAACTCAGAATTGTGAGTGACTGGTTTGTGATTTATAAACGTAGAATTGCGAGATAAGATCACAATTCTGAGAAAAAAATTAGAATTGCGACAAACTCAGAGTTGCGAGATAAACTCACAATTCACATTCAAATGTATGAAAATATAGAATTTTGTATTGCAATAGTATTGCGATATATAAACTCAGAACTGTGAGAAAAAAGTCATATAATGTCACAATTCGAAACGTCATAATTGTGTGACAAACTCAGAATTTAGAATGAATTCAGAATTGCGAGAAAAATTCTAAACTTTGACATACTGTATAAACTGAGGAAATTTTTTTATTGCGATATATATTCTCAAAATTGCAAGAAAAAGTCAGAATGGTGATATATAAAATCAGACTTGTGAGGTATAAACTGAGGGAAAAAATTTAATTGCAATATATAAACTCAGAATTTCGAGAAAAAGTCAAAATTGCGACATAAAATCTCAGAATTGTGTTTATATCTTACAGTTCTGAGATTTTATGTCGCAATTCTGACTTTTCTCTCAATTCTGAGTTTATAAATGTGTGATAAAACTCATAAGTTTGATATTTTAGTCTACATTTTCAGTTTATAATTCTGTCTTTTTTTCCAGAATTGCGATAAAGTTGCAGTTAGCAATTATATTTTTTTAATATGCAGAGATAAATATATCACAGTAAAACACTAGCAATGCAACATTCGCTTCACAACAGTTGCACACAGATTAAATAGCAGTTGCGATTATTTAAATGAACACCATAAAAGTCCCTCACACAACTCGCATGAGACTCGGCGGCGAGCGCTGTTACTGTAATGCCGAGTTCACACTGCACGATTTTAGCCCGACAGGTTTTGCGAAATCGTCGACAAATGCCTGAAATCGTCGACAAATGCCTGAAATCGGAGGCAAATCAGTGCTCGTTCACGCGAGTGACAATCACGCAGTGTGAATTATCAAAGACGGGATCTGAGGGAATCGCCGACGCCAGGGAAATATTTGGCATGCTAAATATCTGGAGCTGTCGGCGATTCACAATCACGCAGTGTGCAATGAGTTCTGACTGAAAAACACATCGGCGATGACCTACAGCCAATGAGAGACCCAGATACAGGGCAGCGTGAAGTTCGGGGAGGAGTTATATGTGAAATGTAGTTTGCGGACCAGTGTTGCCAAATCCACGATTGCCGCCGGTTGTGTTTTATGTCAGCAGGTTGAAGCGACCCCAATAACGTGATATTTAGGCCCTGGAATGTGAATTGTACCTGGAGAACCCTGCCAAAAAAATGTGTATTTTACCCCCCGAACACGATTTTTACTGGGGGACCCCCTCGAAAGCAATCAGGCTAGTTTTGAGTAGTAATTGGGCGGTTTTGTAGCGAAAACCTGGCAACCCTGCACCAGACAGAGCTGTCGGCGACGAGTTTGAAAATCGTGCAGTGTGAACTTGGCATAACAGTTCGGAGAAAATAGAGAATTGTGAGATACAAAGTCAGAATTGTGAGAAAAAGACAGAATTGCGAGATATAAAACCACAATTTTGACAAAAAAAAGAAAAAATTTGGAGATATAAACTCAGAATTCTGACTTTTTTCTTGGAATACAGAATTTATATCTTGCAATTCTGAGATCATATCTCACAATTCTGTTTTTTGTTTCTCTGAATTCTGAGTTTGCATCTCATAATTCTAACTTTACAATTCTGGCTTTCTTGTAGCAGTTTATGTCTCACAAATCCAACATTTTTCTCAGAAATGCATGTTTATATTAAAATATATGTCGAGTTTTATTTTAAAAAACGAAAAAGGTAATTGTGAATTTTTATCTCTCAATTTAGAATTTTTTCCTCGCAATTCTAAGTTTGTATCATACAATTCTGTCTTTTTTTCGCAATTCTGAGAAAAAAAGAATTACGAGAAAAAGTCTGAATTATGATAAAGTCACTATTACCCTTAATATATATATACAGTGGGGAAAAAAAGTATTTAGTCAGCCACCAATTGGCAATTCAGAATTTTTTCCTCGCAATTCTAAGTTTGTATCATACAATTCTGTCTTTTTTTCGCAATTCTGAGAAAAAAGAATTACGAGAAAAAGTCTGAATTATGATAAAGTCACTATTACCCTTAATATATATATATATATACAGTGGGGAAAAAAAGTATTTAGTCAGCCACCAATTGTGCAAGTTCTCCCACTTAAAAAGATGAGAGAGGCCTGTAATTTTCATCACAGGTATACCTCAACTATGAGAGACAAAATGAGAAAAAAAATCCAGAAAATCACATTGTAGGATTTTTAAAGAATTTATTTGCAAATTATGGTGGAAAATAAGTATTTGGTCAATAACAAAATTTCATCTCAATACTTTGTAATATACCCTGCAAAAAACCCTCATCATAATGACTCTTATGTCATTACACACTGAAAATCTTCCCAATATAGCTCTCAAATGTCATTTGTGTTCATGCATACTCAGACCTGTCATCTCAGCAGGTTTGAAGTCAAATAGCGTTAGTTTGACAGATCAATGAGCTGCCAGCTTTAAGATCGGAGAGATTTTTGAGCCTGAAATACGATGCGTGAATCATGGATGACCGTTATGATGCATCTTTTGTAAGGAAAAGAGCACCTTATATCTGCTTTTGTGATTGATGGAAAACAGAAAATCATACAGGTGTTGACATGACAATGTTTTGTAATAGTCGAACAGGTTATGCTGAATACACGAGGATCTTAACAGCCTGTTTAAAGGAACAGTTCACCCAAAAATAAAAATGTCCTCAGACTATCCAAGATTAGGATGAGTTTGATCTTCATCAGGTTTGGAGAAATGTAGCACTGCATCAGTGTCTCAGCAATGGATGCTCTGCAGTGAATGGGTGCCGTCAGAATGAGAGTCCAAACAGCTGATAAAAACATCACAATAATCCACACCACTCCAGTCCATCAGTTAACCTCTGGAGAAGACAAAAGCTGAAACAAATCCATAATTAAGACACTTTCAACTCAAATATGAGTCCATAATAAATAATAACGCTTCCTCCAGTGGAAAAGTGCATCTGCTGTTGTCTCACATCAGAATCCAGCCACATATGTGTTTAGAGCTGTTTAAACGCTGCTTGATCTGTGCAGATTTCTCTCCTGATTCACACCAGAACACTGACTCACTGGAGGAAGAGTTATTATGGATTATGGACTCTTAAAGGGTTCATATGATGCTGCTAAAAAGAACATTATTTTGTGTATTTGGTGTAATGAAATGTGTTTATGCGGTTTAAGGTTAAAAAAACACATTATTTTCCACATACTGTACATTATTGTTTCTCCTCTATGCCCCGCCTTTCTGAAACGCTCGATTTCTACAAAGCTCATCGGTCTGAAAAGCGAGGTGTGCTCTGATTGCCCAGCTATGATAAAATGTTTATTTGGGTGCTAGAAGTTAATTTTTAAAATGTATTTTCCTCTCTATTTAACAGCTTTAATTTACAATAGTGAAAGACGTCACCCCTCAGGTAGATTAAATGTTTTCCTGCCTTGCTAAATTTTGGGCTCATGACCAATAAATTGCATTCGCCCAAACTGATCTGCCAAAATCAAATCGCAGACGTAAGCGCGAGTCCTGCTCGCTGTGAAACAGGAGCAGCCGGCCGAGGATTCTATTTGGTTTTAAAGCCTTCATCAAATGGCTACATTCACAAATAAAACAATATTTTGCACAAAAATAATGATTAATTATCAATTGAGAATTTGTTATTCATATGTTCTGGTGGTCATATGCGTGGCGTGTGCCTGCGAATACGGGACAAACTGTGTTATAGTTTTCATACGGCACGCTTCTTTGATGCCTTAAATATGGGCATCCATATTTCAACCCTATAGCAGTGGCATGACAGTACCGGCCCTCGCGGCCAAAAAACAGACCGGCCCACCAGGAATTTTCCCAGTGCTCCCGATTAGCCAATCCGGGCCTGCTGCAGAGCATCCATTGCTGAGACACTGATGCAGTGACACATTTCTCCAAATCTGATGAAGAAACAAACTCCTCCTAATCTTGGATGACCTGAGAGTGAGCACATTTCCGGCAGATTTTTTTATTTTTGAGTGAACTATTCTAGCGTCTAAGAGGTTGGGGTGCTTGAAAGGAAACAGCGTTTAAAAGAGGCCAGATAATGATGTTTTACATTCTGCTCTGACATTTCTGATTAGTTAAAGCTCCATTTTGGGGGGAAACAGGAGGCTTTTCAGCGGCAGAATTTGGAGCGCTTCAAAAGTTCAACAAAACACACAGGATTGAGAGAGAGAGAGCTAACAGTTTGGAGAAAAAGAGACTTTGTCAGAAGCGATGACTGGGATCTTTGATCTTCCTCTCTGAGCCCCGCAGGGTGACTATCGATTGTGCAGTGGAGGAAACGTACGGCATGGGCTCCGGCTGTGGGAAGGAGAGCCGTCACAGCCGCCGCTGAGCGACAGATAGAGCGGATCAGGCCGACCTCGACACACACACACACACACACACACACACACACACACACACATGCACACACACACAGGGGGATTCGGCTGAGAATGGCACCTCCGCAGATGGAGGATCTGCAGAGCACGTTCTCTCTGAGAGAACTTCAGAATGCCAGAGTCTGAGAAGAGCTTCAGGCGGTAATTAAGAGCTTCGCTCGTGATGCGACACTGTCACTAATGCTGCGCTCCAAACTCAAGCTCGATCTGTGCAAATCACACCAAACCCTTACCCAAAATCTGAAAACTAACTGCACGATGTGTGATGCTGTTTCCTACAATGCAATGCACTTGACCTGAACCTCCACTTCCAGTCAAAACCAGAAGAAATATCAGTGGTGATTTTTATCTCTATTTTGTCTAATCAATCATCATGGCCATGTCCTTTTTCTGTTTATCTCAAGATAAATACGATTTTTATTTATCTAGCTTTACTAGAACATGTACAGGTCCACATTGCATAAAAAACTTAATAAAATAGTATATGAAACAGTATGCAAACATTTCAAACAGTAGAGTGCATCATTGTTGTCACATGACCTCTTTAGTGGCATTCAGTAATCAAGACACAAATAAATCTAGTAATTTAGTATTTTAATGTAATTTGTCAGTCTGATCTATTATGTGCAGCCTTTACACTGATTAAGAACCGAGAATGGAGATGTGTACATTGTGTACATAAATATAATTTTTTCAAATTAGTACTGCCCTTCAGAGACTATAGAAGACGGTTACATGTTTCCTAGAAGAGTTCAATTTACCCTGATCTTCAATTTTTTTTCTCTTAATGCATGGTTTTTCTCTTCTGGAGCATCAGCGAGCATTTGAAGCTTCTGTAATAGTTGCATATGAGTCCCTCAGTTGTCCTCAGTGTGAAAAGATGCATCTCAAAATCATACAGTCACTGCTGGAAAGGGTTCAAATACACAGAAATGCTGGAAAACCAAAGAATTTGTGGGAGCTGAAGGATTTTTCTGAAGAACAGCAGACAGTTTAACTGTTCAGGACAAACAAGGGACTCATGAACAACTATCACTAAACACAAAAACACAGTCGTGGATCATCCAAGTAACAACACGGTATTAAGGGGATGTAAACTTTTCAACGGGGTCATTTTTAAAATTTAAACTATTATTTTCTCTTGTGGACTATATGTAAACATCTTTTATGTGAAATATCTTATTCAGGTCAGTACTAAATAAACAATAACATATATATATATATATATATATATATATATAAATATATACAGTATATGCATGCTAAATTACTAGCTTTATTTCTAGGATGATCACTGAATTCTAATTCTAAACTAATGTGTCCAAATTCTTATCATTTGAGGCCTTGCAGAGAAAAAAGAAAAGTGCATAAATCATATCCATGAATGACCTGTTTTGTTACTGTGTGTTTGTACACACCTTGAGATTTAGGTGTGATTATCTTTCAGCACTTCAGACCATTAGCGTCCCAGAAGAGTGTCATCATCACTGTGAACAGAACAAGAAAAATGAAAAATGAATGTGTTATGTTGGAATTGTTAGGATTCTGGACTGTCTGTGCTCTGCTACCTAGTTTTTGCTACCGTGTGTTTGATTGTTCATTGTTTCCAGGTGTGTCTCCTTATTAGTTTATCCTCCTCACCTGTCTGCCCCTTGTTATCTGCCCCATTTAAGTTCTAGCCTGTGCCTTTCTCCCTTGTCCGGTATTGAATGTTCATCTTGTGCTACATGTGTTCCTGTCTGCCCTGTATACCTGTGTTGGAAGGATTAAAGACTGTGTTTACTGCGAATTCTCCTGTGTCTCCTCGTTCCTCAGTGTCGTACAACCGTGACAGGTATGACTTTCTTCAATGGAACACAAAAGAAGATATTTTGAAATGTTGTGGTTTTGGTTCATATATTAAAACTCAGTGTTGAATAAACGATGATTTTACACCGGACTGTCCCTTTAACTGCAATGTGAGCATACTGTTTATGAACTAATGAACAATACTGACTCCGATAAACACAGACTGTGCGGAGCATCAGTGTCTCGAGTGCTCGATGCATTATGTTCCTCATCAGTGGTGTAAAAACCCCGACGTCTGCTGCATTACTGCACATGCTGTAAGATTCCAGCAGAGTTTCTGTCCAAAGCTCCTGAGAGCGCTGAATCCTGAAGTGTCTCTCTCTGGACAGGCTCCAGGGCCCGACTGATAAGACGGCATCAGCAGAAAGACGACAAGAGCTGCATCTCGCCTCTGAATGTGGAGCAGATGGTTGGCATAATGAGAAGCTTTAGAATAATGACGAAACGGAGGAGCGGCACGCCGAGCTGAAGGACTGAACCGTGACGGCCTGTGTAACGCTCAAACACAACAGGACAATTACAAGAGCTCTGCTGTTGGGTGTGTATTCTTACAGCACATGTGCATATGTATTTATGAAACATATTTTTACAAATGAAGTCTATAATGTCTGGAGAGCAATGACCATTAGTTTTCACATTCATCTCAATGTGCATGAAGTCAACTTTCAGACACAGGTTTAGTTTTCAGGTTTATAATATCATGTGTAGGTCCCTATTTTTTTTTCTAGACCGTTTTAATGGTTTAATTTGTTGTTGTTTTTTGTTTTTTTATCGATTAATTTAAAAGTAATTAATCTGGATTCCATTTGAATGGTTTCATTAAATTTTAATAATCAAAAGCATCTTCAATTAATTGATTTTAATAAAAACTTTTTTTTTTCTCACAATGTTATGTATTTACATTTTTTTTCTGAAATTCTGGTAAACATTTTCTTCTGGTAAATGTCCCTTAAATGTTTTAATGTAATAGTAATACGAAGTAACACATTTCTGTCACAATTTCTTCAAGTTAAACCAAGTTTTTATTTTGATGGGCTGCTGTGAAGACTTAAGTTTCTGTTTGGTTTTTAATTATAAAGTTTTTCTCAAAAAAATAGTAAAAGCCTTGGCAATCCCCCAAAAAACCTCAGGATTAAAATAAAGAAATAAAATAACAAGAACACCCATACAAAATAAGCTTAAAAATGTGCCACACTTTCCCAAAAGAGCAGCAGGTACTGACAACTGAAAACAAGCTTCCGATGGAAACACATGAGCAGGTTTTGTGGTTTAATTCTGATCTCCTGGATGTTTATTTGAGCTTGAAGAGCCAACCTGTCACCCAGCAGCTCCACACTGACACGAGGTTTGGATTGAGACGAGAAACAGATTGTGTTTCAACACAAACACAACACCATTACACCAGCAAACACAAACCATCAGCTGAGAGAAACAGCAAAATTAACCAAGAAAGGATCATAATTTCAATACGAGTCCATTATTTGATTTGTTGTATTAGTACTAGAGCTCATAGTTATTGGTAGTCACTTCAACAAACGCCTAACACAAATTATTACATTGCACTATGTAACTCATCCTGCAGTGTTTGTGCTCCAAACATAAATGTTTTCTTAAATCATCTTGAAAATGCAGCTATAACACACATTATATCAAAGCATTCATAATAGAGAGATTTATTCCTATACATAGCATTGGTTCGATTATTTACAAATGGTAAACTCATTTCTGATTCCAAATCACATGATAAAAATGGTAGTTAGTAACGTAAACCGTTGACATTACACATTTTAGGACTACTTTGTGATGACTTGATCACATTGATTAAGTGGGATAATCGTGTAACATCAACATTAAAAGAGAAAGAAAATCTATGCCATTTCTTGTTATTAACAACATAAAGTGCATTAAACATTACATTAGGTCACTATTTCCCAAACTGGGATTTGTGAGTTTAATGAAAAGCTAATAATTAAATCTCAAAAAAGAGAATTAGGGAGAATCAATAAATCAGGAATTATTTTTTGCTTTCATGTGAATAATAGGTAATCAATAAAAAACTAACTGTGGTCTGATTACAAATGTAATTCAATTACAAGAACTTAATTTTTGGAATCTGATTACGTAATCCAGATTACATGTAACCAGTTACTATCCATCACTGCCTATACGTCACCCAGAGCTAGCAGCAATTCAGTCTTAGGTTTCGAGTTCTCCAGCGTTTAACAAGCAAACTCTCTAATCTAATGTGTGTACACGGCCTTTATCAGACATTAAACACATCCATCCGTCCACACGAGCCTCTCCTGCCTCGGTCTGTGTCCTTCTACATCAGATCAGAGCCGCTGTGTCTCAATCCTCGCTCCTATTAGACCTCGTGCCACATGCTCTCAATCTAAACCTCCAGCATATATGATTTATCAACTCTCAAATGAGACCTGGTGGGAGTGAATCAATTAAGACCGAAGCAGACTGCTCAAGTACAAGCTGAAAAAGGTCAGTGAAAAGATGACGCAGCCTACAACCTGTAATCTATTAATAAACACACTTTACTGGGACAAAACGGTCACACAACCAAAACATTTATAAAAATAAAAATGAATAAAGCTTCACGTGCAACTATCAAATTTTAAATAAAAATGGTCATTTACTCTCCCAAACATCACAATTTTAATTTTGACTATTCATATTAACATACTCATTGAAGCTTTACGCTGTGATGAAGTGTGTCTAGCACTTTTCACAATGCATATTCAAAATCATGATATCTTTATAATATCTTAATGCTTTACAGACACATTCAGCGGATTCGAGCTATGTAGTTCAATTTTGCAAAAAAATAAATAAAATGTAATCGCATAGATTTGCTATGTAGTATATAATCGTGTTATGCAAGTTGTCCAAAACATTGTCCTACTTTTTTACAGACTTTTAATATATATTACATTTTGTGATGACATTTTTAAAAATCAGGCAGCTGAGATTCACTTAACATATATTGCTTTGCATAAGTATACTGCATGAATACGTACAGTATGTATGAAGTTGACTATAATATATTAATACACTATATTAATATATACTGAATGATAATTGTTACATTTTGTGATTACATTTTTAAAAAATCAAACAATTGAGATGTGCTATATAGTATATATCGCTTTACGTGAGTACTGTATTAATGCAAATAAAGTTGGATATAAAATATATCCAGCTTTATATAATCACAAAGCACTTTATATAGTTACATTTTGCTATGAAGTTGAGCAGTTGAGATTTTCTGTATAATATATCTTGCTTTACATAAGTATGTGTGAGAAGCTGGCTATAATACATGCTCAACTTTAAAAAAAAAGTTACTTTTTGTGTTTTTTGTTTTTTTATCGATTAATTTAAAAGTAATTAATCTGGATTCCATTTGAATGGTTTCATTAAATTTTAATAATCAAAAGCATCTTCAATTAATTGATTTTAATAAAAACTTTTTTTTTTTTTTCTCACAATGTTATGTATTTACATTTTTTTTCTGAAATTCTGGTAAACATTTTCTTCTGGTAAATGTCCCTTAAATGTTTTAATGTAATAGTAATACTAAGTAACACATTTCTGTCACAATTTCTTCAAGTTAAACCAAGTTTTTATTTTGATGGGCTGCTGTGAAGACTTAAGTTTCTGTTTGGTTTTTAATTATAAAGTTTTTCTCAAAAAAATAGTAAAAGCCTTGGCAATCCCCCAAAAAACCTCAGGATTAAAATAAAGAAATAAAATAACAAGAACACCCATACAAAATAAGCTTAAAAATGTGCCACACTTTCCCAAAAGAGCAGCAGGTACTGACAACTGAAAACAAGCTTCCGATGGAAACACATGAGCAGGTTTTGTGGTTTAATTCTGATCTCCTGGATGTTTATTTGAGCTTGAAGAGCCAACCTGTCACCCAGCAGCTCCACACTGACACGAGGTTTGGATTGAGACGAGAAACAGATTGTGTTTCAACACAAACACAACACCATTACACCAGCAAACACAAACCATCAGCTGAGAGAAACAGCAAAATTAACCAAGAAAGGATCATAATTTCAATACGAGTCCATTATTTGATTTGTTGTATTAGTACTAGAGCTCATAGTTATTGGTAGTCACTTCAACAAACGCCTAACACAAATTATTACATTGCACTATGTAACTCATCCTGCAGTGTTTGTGCTCCAAACATAAATGTTTTCTTAAATCATCTTGAAAATGCAGCTATAACACACATTATATCAAAGCATTCATAATAGAGAGATTTATTCCTATACATAGCATTGGTTCGATTATTTACAAATGGTAAACTCATTTCTGATTCCAAATCACATGATAAAAATGGTAGTTAGTAACGTAAACCGTTGACATTACACATTTTAGGACTACTTTGTGATGACTTGATCACATTGATTAAGTGGGATAATCGTGTAACATCAACATTAAAAGAGAAAGAAAATCTATGCCATTTCTTGTTATTAACAACATAAAGTGCATTAAACATTACATTAGGTCACTATTTCCCAAACTGGGATTTGTGAGTTTAATGAAAAGCTAATAATTAAATCTCAAAAAAGAGAATTAGGGAGAATCAATAAATCAGGAATTATTTTTTGCTTTCATGTGAATAATAGGTAATCAATAAAAAACTAACTGTGGTCTGATTACAAATGTAATTCAATTACAAGAACTTAATTTTTGGAATCTGATTACGTAATCCAGATTACATGTAACCAGTTACTATCCATCACTGCCTATACGTCACCCAGAGCTAGCAGCAATTCAGTCTTAGGTTTCGAGTTCTCCAGCGTTTAACAAGCAAACTCTCTAATCTAATGTGTGTACACGGCCTTTATCAGACATTAAACACATCCATCCGTCCACACGAGCCTCTCCTGCCTCGGTCTGTGTCCTTCTACATCAGATCAGAGCCGCTGTGTCTCAATCCTCGCTCCTATTAGACCTCGTGCCACATGCTCTCAATCTAAACCTCCAGCATATATGATTTATCAACTCTCAAATGAGACCTGGTGGGAGTGAATCAATTAAGACCGAAGCAGACTGCTCAAGTACAAGCTGAAAAAGGTCAGTGAAAAGATGACGCAGCCTACAACCTGTAATCTATTAATAAACACACTTTACTGGGACAAAACGGTCACACAACCAAAACATTTATAAAAATAAAAATGAATAAAGCTTCACGTGCAACTATCAAATTTTAAATAAAAATGGTCATTTACTCTCCCAAACATCACAATTTTAATTTTGACTATTCATATTAACATACTCATTGAAGCTTTACGCTGTGATGAAGTGTGTCTAGCACTTTTCACAATGCATATTCAAAATCATGATATCTTTATAATATCTTAATGCTTTACAGACACATTCAGCGGATTCGAGCTATGTAGTTCAATTTTGCAAAAAAATAAATAAAATGTAATCGCATAGATTTGCTATGTAGTATATAATCGTGTTATGCAAGTATGCAGTATGTATAATAAACATACTGCATAAACATTGTCCTACTTTTTTACAGACTTTTAATATATATTACATTTTGTGATGACATTTTTAAAAATCAGGCAGCTGAGATTCACTTAACATATATTGCTTTGCATAAGTATACTGCATGAATACGTACAGTATGTATGAAGTTGACTATAATATATTAATACACTATATTAATATATACTGAATGATAATTGTTACATTTTGTGATAAAAATTTAAAAAAATCAAACAATTGAGATGTGCTATATAGTATATATCGCTTTACGTGAGTACTGTATTAATGCAAATAAAGTTGGATATAAAATATATCCAGCTTTATATAATCACAAAGCTCTTTATATAGTTACATTTTGCTATGAAGTTGAGCAGTTGAGATTTTCTGTATAATATATCTTGCTTTACATAAGTATGTGTAAGAAGCTGGCTATAATACATGCTCAACTTTAAAAAAAAAGTTACTTTTTGCAATTTTTTTTTTAAAAGCATGCATTTGAGATTTGCTATATCACACACACACACATATATATATATATATATATGTGTGTGTGTGTGTGTGTGTATAATATTGTATATGTATAATGTATGCAAATAAAGTTAGATCAAATATATATCCAATGTTAAATAAAATGCTGTATAGTATATATCTTTATGTGACTGTACTGTATTTATGTGAATAAATGTATTATCACAAAGGTCTTTATATAGTTATATTCTGTGATTTAAAAATTTTTTTTTTTTAAATCAGGTAATTTGGATTTGCTACAGTATATATAGTATATATTGCTTTACATGAGTGTAGTGTATTTATGCAAATAAAGTTGGATACTATATATATCCAACTTTGGTGATAATTTAGTTACATTTTGTGATGACATTAAAAACGGCAGTTGAGATTTTTTATAAAGTGTATATTGCTATTTATGCAAAGAAATTTGGCTATAATATCATGCATTTTACAGCATAATTAAAAAAAAATCAGTGAGTATATTGAACGTTACGTGAGTATATTGAATGTATGCAAATAAAGTTGGCTGTAATATATATCCAACTTTAAATAAAGAGCTGGGCAAGAATGCTTTTGCAATGGAATAAAAAAACAAAACAAAAAAAATCAGTCAGTTGAGATTTGTTATACAGTACATATGGCTTTAAGTGCGTGTAAAGTGCTGTTAATAGTCGCCCACCTGCAGTTATTCTAAGATGATCTATTAGCAGGTCTGTGGCAGAACTCAGTACAGTTTAAGGAAAAGCATTTTACTCTGGCATTTGGGTTTCCAGCCCCTGAATAATGAGGATTGTAGTGGTAAAATAGTCCAGCGGGTTTCTGATGATCTCTGGCAGGAAGTAGCCGAGCGCTCTGGAAGAGACAATGATTAATGATGCAGCACAGTGTAGCGGTGTAGAGAAGTTTTAACTGATGCTTGCAGTATTCACTAATGAACTGCGAGTTGGCAGATGAAGTTTTGGGGGAAATGGGTCGTGGGCATGTGTGATGAATACAGCGGAACAGATGGAGGTTTGTTATCGCCTCTTTTCTCGAGAACTGTATCCTTGGAAACCGTGTGGGCTGTGTCACATTCCAACACTGCGCCGCAGTAAACCGTTAGAAGAACAACACGCATCACGCAGCGTTTCACTAATGCACTAATGTGGCCTTAACAGCGAACGCACCCAATGAACACGATGGCCATCTCGTACAGAAACACAGAACAGCAGGGTTATGGGAATTTCACTAGTTTTTATTTTGGTTTGTTTTGTATTTTGGTTTGATCTTAAACAGGTTTTCATTCCTATCTTTTTTTTAATCTATTTACCTGTCTGTCTGTCTACCTACCTACCTACCCATCATCCATCCATCCATCTATCCATCCATCTATCTGTCGTTCTATTCATCCATCCATCTATCCATCTATCTGTCGTTCTATCCATCCATCCTCCATCCATCCATCCATCCATCCATCCATCCATCCATCCATCTATCTATCCATCCACCCATCATCCATCCATCCATCTACCCACCGACTAACCCATCCACCCATCATCCATCCATCCATCCATCCATCCATCCATCCATCTATCTATCTATCTATCTATCTATCTATCTATCTATCTATCTATCTATCTATCTATCTATCTATCTATCTATCCATCCATCCATCCATCCATCCATCCATCCATCCATCTATCTATCTATCTGTCTGTCGTTCTATCTATCCATCAATCCATCGATCTGTCGTTCTATCTATCCATCAATCCATCTATCTGTCGTTCTATCCATCCATCCAGCCAGCCATCTATCTATCTGTCGTTCTATCTATCCATCCATCCATCCATCTATCTGTCGTTCTATCCATCCATCCATCCATCTATCTATCTGTCGTTCTATCTATCCATCCATCTATCCATCTATCTGTCATTCTATCTATCCATCCATCTATCTATCTGTCATTCTATCTATCCATCCATCTATCCATATATCTGTCGTTCTATCCATCCATTCATCTATCCATCTATCTGTTGTTCTATCCATCCATCCATCCATCCATCTATCTGTCGTTCTATCTATCCATCCATCTATCTATCTGTCGTTCTATCTATCCATCCATCTATCTATCTGTCGTTCTATCTATCCATCCATCTATCTATCTGTCGTTCTATCTATCCATCCATCTATCTATCTGTCGTTCTATCTATCCATCCATCTATCTATCTGTCGTTCTATCTATCCATCCATCTATCTATCTGTCGTTCTATCTATCCATCCATCTATCTATCTGTCGTTCTATCTATCCATCCATCTATCTATCTGTCGTTCTATCTATCCATCCATCTATCTATCTGTCGTTCTATCTATCCATCCATCTATCTATCTGTCGTTCTATCTATCCATCCATCTATCTATCTGTCGTTCTATCTATCCATCCATCTATCTATCTGTCGTTCTATCTATCCATCCATCTATCTATCTGTCGTTCTATCTATCCATCCATCTATCTATCTGTCGTTCTATCTATCCATCCATCTATCTATCTGTCGTTCTATCTATCCATCCATCTATCCATATATCTGTCGTTCTATCCATCCATTCATCTATCCATCTATCTGTTGTTCTATCCATCCATCCATCCATCCATCCATCCATCCATCTGTCGTTCTGTCCATCCATCCATCCATCTATCTGTCGTTCTATCTATCCATCCATCTATTCATCTATCTGCCGTTCTATCCATCCATCCATCCATCCATCTATCCATCTATCTGTCGTTCTATCCATCCATCCATCTGTCGTTCTATCCATCCATCCATCCATCTATCCATCTATCTGTCGTTCTCTCCATCCATCCATCTGTCATTCTATCCATCCATCCATCCATCCATCCATCCATATATCCATCTATCTGTTGTTCTATCCATCCATCCATCCATCCATCTATCTGTCGTTCTATCCATCCATCCATCTGTCGTTCTATCCATCCATCCATCTGTCGTTCTATCCATCCATCCATCTGTCGTTCTATCCATCCATCCATCTGTCGTTCTATCCATCCATCCATCTGTCGTTCTATCCATCCATCCATCCATCCATCTATCCATCTATCTGTCGCTCTATCTATCCATCCATCCATCCATCCATCCATCTATCCATCTATCTGTCGCTCTATCTATCCATCCATCCATCCATCCATCTATCAATCTATCTGTCATTCTATCTATCTATCCATCCATCCATCTATCCATCTATCTGTTGTTCTATCCATCCATCCATCCATCTATCTGTCGTTCTATCTATCTATCTATCTATCCATCCATCCATCCATCCATCTATCCATCTATCTGTCGCTCTATCTATCCATCCATCCATCCATCCATCTATCCATCTATCTGTCGCTCTATCTATCCATCCATCCATCCATCCATCTATCCATCTATCTGTCGCTCTATCTATCCATCCATCCATCCATCCATCTATCCATCTATCTGTCGCTCTATCTATCCATCCATCCATCCATCCATCTATCCATCTATCTGTTGTTCTATCCATCCATCCATCCATCTATCTGTCGTTCTATCTATCCATCCATCCATCTGTCGTTCTATCTATCCATCCATCTATCACCAGTGTTGGGGGTAATGCATTACAAGTAACGTTAGCTTGTAAAGTAAAGTATTACTTAAAAAAAAATCCACAGCTATTTTTTTCTGAGCTATTTTTCAAACAAGTAACGCAAGCTAATATTGATAAAAAAAATAATTTTAGTTAAACATCTTTTTTATTTATTGCTTAAATAAGGTGTTGTTACTCTTTATTTTTTGTTAGCAAGCCCAGCCTAGGTGATAAAAAGTAACGTAATGTAACATTACATTCCATCAAATGTAACTAAGTAATGTAATTAGTTATTTTTTTAGGGAGTAATGCAATATTGTAATACATTACTTTTAAATGAAACTTCTGCAATACTGTCTATACCAAATTTTGAGTACGGTTTACTTTAAAAAAAGCATGCAGTCTACTTCAAACTTTAAACTTTAAATGTCAAGCTTTTTAAAACTACTTTAACCTTAAATACTTAAAACTTCAAGCTTTTAAATCCACTTCAGTCTTTTAAAAAAAAACGACACTAAACTTCAAGCTTTTAAAACCAGATATTCAATTTACTTCGATCTTAAAACTGCTTCAAACTTTTTAAACTACTTAAAATGTAAAATCTTTAAACTATAAAATCTACTTAAAAGTTAAAACCTTCAGATGTCAAGCTTTTTAAACTACTTAAAATTGCCACCTTCAAACTTCCATCTTTTAAAACTACTTTAAACTTTAAAATGTCAAGCTATTAAATTAACTTAATTCTTATAAATGGTTGAAACTTCAAGCTTTTAAAACTTAAAACCTTCAAACTTTAAGCTCTTACTTTTACTCTCAAGTACTTCAATTAAGACCTTGAGACTTCTGACTTTTAAAACTACTTCAAACTTAAATCCTCTACATTTCAAACTAGTAAATCTACTTAAAATATCAAGCTTTTCAAACTATTTTAAAGTTAAAACCTTCAAACTTCAAGCTATTCAATTAACTTCTATTTTAAAACTGTTTCAAACTCGTTTTTAAGACTACTTAAAACCTTCACACATTAAACTATAAAATCTACCTCAAACTGAAAACTTTCAAATATCATTTTATTTTTAATATGTTTCAAGCTACTAAACATTCTTAAAACTGCTTCAAACGTCAAGCTATTAAATCTTAAAACTTAAAATGACAAGCTTTTTAAACTACTTTTTAAAATAAGCTTTCTGGCTAAGCTTTCTCAAGCCAACAATTATCTTGACAAACTTTTTTTAAAATCTATTTTGTTTTGTATTTTAGTTTGATCTTAAACTGGTTAATTTCATTTGCATCTTAGAAAAATTAATAGGTTTACATTTCAGTAATAAGTTTAGGTTTTCATCCCTTACACAGTGCAACCATCTGCCTCTAATAGTCCACAACACTTTATCAGGATACACAGGATAGTCTAAAGTTCAAGGGTAAACCCAGAATGCATGATAAAAACTTAATTTAGTGCTGATAGAAAGTTATATCCAATTTTTTTAATAAACAATAGATCTGTATTCTGACTATGACTGACAGATGAAGTCTGCAAGAATAAATCTAAAGAATTTTCTTAGACTTTACCAAGTTCTGTACTGATCTTCATTTCACACTCACAATCAAATCCCTCGCGTTTTCTCTCAACTGTACCCTGACCGCTAACCCAAACCTCGTTTGCATTTACAGGTGAACGGATAGTTTGCATTAATATTAGATATTATTCCATCAGATTTCATCGTCATCTACAGTAGCACCAGAGGTTTTCTTCTCTTGCACTTTTATGGAAATGAGACACTGGCCTCTTGCCTTTCGGAATTGTAAATGTGTTTATCGTGCTTATCAATTAGCTGCGTCTCGAGTGAAGAGAGACAGGTGGGAATACAGCTGCAGACAGACAGAAAATAATACCAGTCATTACTGAAGCTAATATTCAGAGTCTTAGCTCACACACACACACACACACACACACACACACACACAACCACACACGTCTCTCCTCTCCAATAATCCAATACAGTCGAAGTGCACTCAGGCAGAGAGTGCAGCAAACGCACAGCAAGATAAACCCATTCCATTAAAAAGACATGTTTTCCTGAATGTCGTCTCTGTCAAAACAACTAAAATAGAGAGTTGCAGCGGCCTCGCTATTTATTTTCCTCTGCGTAAGATCGATGGGACGCTGGCACTTTTGTGGAGTCTCAGAATTCAGTTTAAAGACGAGTCGCCTTGGGCATCTGCATTACAATGCAAACGAATGATTTTCCATTACTGCTGTGCTTTTATTTGCACTGTGGACGTATAATTAAGCATACAGAAACGTTTAATGGATATCTCGGCTCTAAGGACACACAGCACAGTCTCCTCGGTCTTCGTTATCGATGAATGCACAATGTTTTACTCTGAACAAGCAGAAGGTTGTAATGAAGATCTGAATGCATTCATCATCACGCACTTTGAAGTGTTTTTGTAAAGCATTATGTGACTACAGTCTGATCAGATGAGCTGCCTTTAAAGTCTTTGTTCAGTGCAGAGAAACATTCATATAAATAGGAATTTGAATTGAGGAAAACTGGATAAAGAACTGCAATTCAGATTTGCCGGGGAGTAGAACTAAACTTAACTGAAATTCATAAAACCGTCATGTCTAATTAGAAAAGCAAAGCTCAGGATAAACTATGAATGCTGGCACGACAAAGCCTTGCTTGAAAGTTTGGAGAAATGTTTTTTAAGCATTTGATAAACGGACAGACATATGGATGGATAGAAAAAAAGAACGATGAATAGATAGAATGACAGATATAAAGAATGATAAATAGAATGATAGAAAGAACGATTGATAGATGGATGGAACAATAGACAGAAGGAATGATAGAATGACAGAACGGTAGATACAACGATAGATAGAATGATAGAACGATAGAACGATCGATAGATGGATAGATAGATAGATAGATAGATAGATAGATAGATAGGTAGATGGATAGATAGATAGATAGATAGATAGGTAGATGGATAGATAGATAGATAGATAGATAGGTAGATGGATAGATAGATAGATAGATAGAGAGATAGATAATGTGTAACTATTTAATGGTCAGCACGTTTCTTCCAGACTTCACGGCAGAAAGACTCATGTTTGAAAGCTATATTTTTAGCAGAAAGCTGAATTACAGCACATTATTTTACTCCTCAGTTTTATCACCTTAATTTCTCTGCGTTTAATAATGAAAGGCGCAGGTAACTCTGACTCCAGCTCTCGGGCGTCTTCACATCATCTCAGCGGCTGTGTTTGGACATCAGAGAGGGAATATTCTCACGGGCCGTATTAAACGCTGCTAGAAATCATTTGATATGTAGAACGATGGTACAAAGGGAAACATTCCCATACGAACGATCACAGCACTCCATCATAAAGCCATATGCTACAATATGAGTAAGTACACGGAGAACTTCATCAATATGCAAGCGAGCAGCACCGCAGGACTGGACCTTTAATCCATACGCCGCTCCATTAGCTAATAAAACACCATTTTGGATAAGCAGAAGCTCATTTATCACGAGTCCAGATGATTTCCACTTGTATTATTTATCGTCCCTCTGTTCCTTCACATGCTGGTCGGATCGGTGGCGGGATTTTGCGCGATCGCTCCCAGCGGACGCAACTAAGAAGGCCTCAAACTGGAGAAAATCCACAAACTGGCTTGGTGACTAAACCAGATAATGCTTTGGCCCGGATTAAGCCAATTTACAGCATGCCAATTCAATTCCGGCCACCGAGAAGCCTTCTCCCCCTCTGGTCTTCACTAGGATCACTAGCCCTTCTTACGCTGAGCTGAGTGTGAGGAGAGCGGATCAGCGCTACAGCTGGCGTCCGTCATTCACATCTGCATTGAGAGAGCCAGATCACATTAGCTGCTTTCCTCTGCACAGATAAAGAACTGCAATTCAGATTGGCAAGAAGAAGAACTGAAATGAATTGAAATTCATAAAACTGTCATTTTTAACTTGAAAAGCAAAGTTTATCAAGATCACAAAACTATGAATGCTTGAAAGTTTGCAAAAACATTTTTAAATGTGATTTTAAGGATTTGATAGACAGATGGATGGATAGATGAACAGACAGAACGATAGATAGAATGACAGAACAATAGAACGAAAGATAGAACAATACAACGGTAGATAGATAGATAGATAGATAGATAGATAGATAGATAGATAGATAGATAGATAGATAGATAGATAGATAGTTAGTTAGATAGATAGATAGATAGTTAGTTAGATAGTTAGATAGATAGTTAGATAGATAGATAGTTAGTTAGATAGTAAGATAGATAGATAGATAGATAGATAGATAGATAGTTAGGTAGATAGATAGATAGATAGATAGATAGAATGACAAAACGATAGATTTTTTTTATCATGCAAAATATTTCAATACAAGAATTTCAGTCAAATGTAATTCATGCAATATTCAAGACTTTAACCCACAGGGGAAAATCAACCCATGGTAACAGTTTAAAAGCAGCCAAATTCTGTGGAAAAAACGCAGACTTGGCAACCCTGCCTCCACACACGAGCTGCAGGAGGGATATTTGACTGATCACAGGTGGAGAGTGATGAGAGATGCCTGACAGACAATGCTGGAGGATTTGCTGCTCAACAGATCCTGAGCTCACTGACACATATCTGATCTTGTGAGATGCTCCTTTACAGAGTGCGTGTGAACGCGAAACTGAGAGGGAAAGTAAACAGCGAGCGCACATTCAGAAGCGATTTCAATACCCCACATATTCATAGCGCGGAAATTAAATACAATATTAGAATGTTTGCGGGAGCGGAGCACATAGAAAACAGTCCCATGTTAGTTAATGGCACGAGAAGATGAGGAAAGATTAGCTGTTCTGAGGGTTCTGCGGCCCTGGAGCTTTGATAAGTGACCCAGAGTTGATTAGCCAAGCCTCTCTGAGACTCTCTGATGAGTTTAAGCTTTATGACAGTTAATTACCTGCAGGCCTCATGAGTGAGTGCTCGTTTAGTGCTGGAATGTTTCAGATACATGGAAACACAAATGATGATTTACTGAAATAAAAGGAAAATCAGTTTATTACTATACAGAATAATTAAACAAGGCTTTTATCACACCCTCACATCAATAAATGTTCATAGAATTTTACTCCAAATTAATCCAAATATTAATCTAGCTCACCTCCTAATCCATGGCTCTTTGACAAATTGATTTTGTTCCTCTTTTGTACATTGCTTTGGATGAAAGTGTCTGCTAAATGCATACATGTATATAAATGTACATGTAAATATCTTACATATTTAATATTTTAAATATCTCTAATATTACAATTTATGAATGTGTACCCTGTGCTGACTGTGTCTGCTCCTTAAATAAAAATTAAATAAATAAATAAAAATGCTACAACTTAGAAAAGATAAACAAAATGTAATTTGTCAAAGAGCCAACAATATTCATAAGATACAATGCCAGGATTAATATCCAAGTAATAAAAAAAAAAGCTGAAGTAAAATAAAACAGAAATATTAAATGTTGCCTTTGCAATGAACTGATATAAAATAAGTTTAAATTGAAGCAGTAAAATTACTAAAACTGAAATAAAAATAAAGCTATGCAGAAACATAAAAATAATAAAAATGACAAATGCACATACAATTATTAAAATCTAAACTAAAATGAAAACTGAAAGTGCAAAAATAAAAGGCATTTGATAAATTAATAAATACATATTAAAAAAATTAAAAGTAAAATATCTGAGCAACGGTGGGTGGAATAAAAAAAATAAGAAGAAAATAAATAAATAATCACACCCGTGAAGCATCATAAACAGACAAAAAGACTTAAAACTATGAGCATACAAAACTATTTTAAACTTTCACACAAGGTTTTGTGAGGCCAACGGCAAAGTACAACAAACTTTCCTTTTAGAGTTTACGGCTTATAAATCACAAACCTACTTCTCAATATTAGCCTAAAACATTAATAATCCTGATGTTTTGCTCACAATGATAACTTTCTCCTCTGTAACTGATCTATTGTGTGGAGGTCGTGGCTGCAGACGCAGTATTAATATCAGTCGACTGATGTTACTCGCTCTCATGAGGAACGCAGCCAACTCTCCAA
>NW_015505873.1:297737-310273 GCF_001515645.1 Sinocyclocheilus grahami
GGCTTCACTTGTGCTGGACGTCCATTATGTACGAAACGCTTGATCCCAAACTAAAGGATTGAGTCACAGAAAAACAACAACCTTCAGAACGAACCGAGAAGATCTTTAAAAAGCAGCTCACTGGGCATTTAGCAATAAATGACACCGCACGCTGCAAAACATTAATAATGCAGGCAAATTAGAGTAACTTTACTGGACTAGTCAGTAAAGCAGTTTAGAATACGTTTTAGGTTCACAAAATGATATTATATAACATAAAATTGCACATTACATTTGTTTTTTGACATCAAACAGCATAAAAAGATACACAGAGATGTTTTTACTCGTTCTGCACCTTAAAGCTGCTGTTTACCCGTTGATCATTTAGTGGATTCAGTCAAATCATTTGGTTTATTCAGACATGGATCTTATTTTAGACTGTGTAAATAGTGACAGATGCTGTACAGTAAGGTAGTGTTGTTATTATTAAATACAACTAAAACTAATATTATTAAAAAATTACCAAATCTTAGTAAACATACTGAAATCAGTCAAATTAAAAAAAGAATATATGTATGTATATATATATATATAAATAAAGCTATAAATGAAGAAATAAAAAATAAAAAACTATTTATAAATGAATATTTAGAGCTAAAGATTTATAAATAAGTAAAGCTGAAATAAAATAAAAAAACAATATTAAAATTGGAGGAAAAAAAATGAAATCTACATAGAAAGATTAAAAAAACGAATAAAATAAAAAAGCACATAATAAAGATATATAAAGATTTATAAATGAAGAAATAAAGCTGAAATAAAGCATATTAATTGTTGACTTGGCGATTAACAAATAAAACAAAAAAATCTGAAGATCTGAAATGTTAAAATGACTAAAACTGAAATAAAAATAAATTAAAACAATACGGAAATTATAAAAATGACAAGCACAAAATTACTAAGCGTAAAATGAAAACTGAAAATTCGAAAATAAAAGTCATTTAAGATTCTCTTTCTATATACTGTATACTAAAATAACACTGAATAGAACTATAGAATAGAATTGTACTGAAGGACAAATACCAGAGCAACAGTGGCTGCAAGTAAACAGCTTTTGCCAACAAGGTTGTGCTCAGTATAAAAAGACTTTTCAGGTGACACCCTCATGATGAGGAATTATGAGGAAAAATGACAAACGTCATCATCAATTGCGTTAATGCGAGGACTCTGTCTCCTCGGCATCACAACAGTCAATAGAAACCATGTTACGTTACCCATGGTGCTTTTCAAGGGGAGTGTAATTGGAGGCGATCGTGATTGTGACTGATGTTCACACTGACTGAATCTGACCCCGCTGATGATATGTGGCCACATTCACAGTTGTTCTCCTGCATCTCCATCACGTGAAGCTCGTGTCAGTCGACCGACAAGAAGCACTTCAAAGCACAGATTTCTGTTAGAGTAACTGACAAATTAAATCTGTCATGCTGTGCACATCTAGAGAAAATATAAGGACGCTTTGATTTGGTCACAGTGATTTTAAAGGAATAGTTCACCCCAAAATGCAAATGTGCTCAGCCTCACACCACGTTTTCACTGGAGGAAGAGTTATTATGAAGGGAATGTTCTCAGAATGTTCTTTCAAAGTTATGAACAAACGTTCTTCTAGTAATGTAAATAGAATGTTTTTGTTGTTGTTGTTGTTTGCACAAAAGCATTATGCATCTTTCATGGAATGTTTTATTTCTGAAACATCTTGATTCAACGTTCATATGACGTTTTTGTTAAATGTTGCTACTTGTTTCAGAACGTTCAGAGAACATTCAAAAGTAGCGTTCCCGTGATGTTTGCCAAATTACAAAATGGAACATTCCCTTCATGTTCACATGACCACAATAAAACGTTCTTGAAATATTTAAAACTGGGCATTTTTAATGTTCAGAGAACATTCATATTAGTGCTGTCGCGATTAATCGCATCCAAAATAAAAGTTTTTGTTTGCATAATATGTGTGTGTGTTCTGTGTATATTTATTATGTATATATAAATACACACACATGCATGTATATATTTCAGAAAAATATGTTATGTTCATATATTAAATATATTTATTTATAATATGCATTTTATGAATATAAACATGTAAAATATTTTCAAAATATATACTGTATGTGTGTGTATTTATATATACATAATAAATATACACAGAACACACACACATATTATGCAAACAAAAATCAAACAAAATCTCGATTAATCGTTTGATAGCACTAATTAATTTTTATAACTTAATAAGAATGTTAGTAAATTGTTCTTAAAACATTTTAGTTTGGTGAGGCAACGGTTTAAAGTTAAAACGTCTTAATGCTGGATGTGTTTCATCTTTTGTCTTCTCCAGATGTTAACTGATGGACTGGAGTGCTGTGTTTATTGTGATGTTTTTATCAGCTCTCATTCTGACGGCACCCATTCACTTGCAGTGAGACACTGATGCAATGCTGCATTTCTACAAATCTGATGAAGAAACAAACTCATCCTGATCTCGGATGGTCTGAGAGTGAACACATTTTCAGCAAATGTTCATTTTTGGGTGAACTATATCTTTAATACGGTCTGTCCTGCAGCTCTTCTCTGAATTCTCACTGAATGATGGAGCGTGTGCATCATTTTCTGTATTACGACGGCTGGCATCTTCTGACTCTTTAATGCATTTCCATTCATATATTCTGACATGGTAATGCAGGGCTCTTAATATGGTGTCATACATCAGTTGACAATTACCCCATGTTCAGGCGTCAGTCTTTGCCAAGTCAGAAATTCATTAGAGTACTAGAGGTGGACGGCTGTCTGGTGTAATTATATTACTCTGACACGCCACACACGTCATGATGAACACGAATGTATGTGACTGCAGTTAATGCACAGCAAATGTCACACGCTAATGTTTTCAAACAGAAAATACAGCTGCAAGCAAGAGCACTTAAGACCGGAGCCGGAGCCGGAGATAGAAAACATGAAGCTCATCGTATCGTTTCATCATTATTATTACTACAGATCAAGCACCAACAAATCTGTTGCATGTCCTCAGAAAGATGCGATTATTATATATCCAATACAAAATTTCAAATGTTGACATTTCTGTTCAGGAATTACAGTAATTTTGAGTAAAACAGGCCAGGTCCTACAGGTACATGCATTAGTGACGGGCCATGTTGAGTACAAGATGCAATATGTTTGAGCTGTTTATTGATATTCCAGATCAAGAGGAAATCTCCTACTGCAAATATATCAAAACTTAATGTTTGATTATTAATATGCATTGCTAAGAACTTCATTTGGACAACTTTAAAGATGATTTTCTTAATATTTAGATTTTTTTTGGAACATGAATTTCTTATAAGTAATTTATATATTATTTATATTATATATTTCATCTATTTAAGTAATTTCATCTATTTATCTGCATCTACGTATGCATCTACATCTATATGTACTTTTTACATTTTATTATTTCGTTCATCATTATTTTAGTATTTCAAACATATTATTTAATTCTACTTTTTCACATTTGGATTTGAATTCTAGTTTTTATTTTGATAAACACTGCCTAGCCAGTAGTTCAAAACATATGAATTTGAAACATGCATTTCTTATATAATTGCACGTAATTAATTTATATAATTTTAAAAGTAATTTGATCTTTTTATCTGTCTGACATCTATATTTATTTATTATTTCATTCATCATTATTTCAAATGTATTATTTCATTCGCATTTGAATCTCAATTCTGCTTAGTTTTTGCCACCTCGATTCAAATTGCACAAGCTATTGCATTAAGCAGAACCAAAATATCTGCTCTCTAGCTCCGCCAACAGGCCAATGCAATTATTTTAAAAATTTTTATGCAATTATGCAATTATGCAATCACGAACCGGGAGTAGCAAGAATAGAATAACATCCTATTCCTACCATGTACAGTTTGTTCTGTATAATATTCCTGCCAGACCCCCAAAAACCAAGAGGCTATTTCCTCAACATGACCTGATTATGAAAGCATCTGTATGTCTGTAGCGGTGAATGAGAGGAGATTGAGAGCGAATGCGTGACACAGGCCGATGCTCTCGTGCCAAACTATATTTACTGCTCTGCTGAGCGTGACCATTAAGTAACGGCGAGTTCACAACTTTCATCTGGCGCAGTGTTTCAGAGCAAACCGGATTTATAGGGTCTGCTATTAGATATGCAATATGCAAAAGGAGCCTCTGAAGTCTGGGTTATTATTCAGTCAGGGCTGCGCTCTGATTGCTGGACTGTGGAAACAGGCTTTGGGGTGTCTGCTCTGTCATTGGAGGAGACGACCTCTCCGTTCCTCTGGCGTCAGGTCAATTATTCACCATGAGGGAAGCACACCTGTGTCCCGAGCGGCTCCGGCTGATGTAGTGCCGGACATTTCCATGGCAATGCCAGGTGATGGATTCGAGAGGCTCAGGTACTCCGGAGGTGACCTTCAGCACCGAGCTCGTTCCCAGCGGACCGAAGAACTGAAACAAGTGTCCACTCGCTTTGTTTGCTGGTGAAGTGAGCAAAAAAGACACACCACTACGTCACTTTTTATTCCCAAACGTGTTAACTATATCATGGAATATCACGATTCTCAAATATGTGTTAGTGCATGCATTTTGCACCTTTATAGATTATGTTAGTTGATCTATAATGGGCGATGAGCAAAGTAGCCTAATAGTGTAATCTATTAACTATGCATAAAAACCCATCTTTTTACTGAAGTAGCACGGGTGTCATGCCATAACATATTTTTAACGCGACTGACTTTGTATTTAATGTGAACACTGCAAAAAATGATTCTCTTACGTAGTATTTCTGTCTTGTTTTCTAGTATAGATATCTAAACATTCTCGAAACAAGATGCATTTACTGTAAATTAAATAGAATGAGTCATTTAAGTAAAATGACTTAAGATGTTATGTCTTGTTTTCTATTTAAAAAAATAAAAATTTTGTTAGTATTTCCTTAAAACAAGCGAAAATATCTACACACGAAGTAAGAAAAATAATCTTGCTTAGCCTTTGAATTAAGATGATTTGTCTTGCCCCATTGGCAGATATTTTTGCTTGTTTTAAGCAAAAACTAGTTTTTTAGAAAACAAGACTTACTATCTTCAATAATTTCACTTGTACAGTAAATGCATCTTGATTCAAGAATGTTTAGATATTTATACTAGAAAACAAGACAGAAATACTGAGTAAGAGAATCTTTTTTTTTGCAGTGAATTGAATAAACACATTGTAATTTACTAATTATAACACGTTCATTGTACAGAAAGAAAGCAAAGAACATTTCAAGCACTCTCATTATGTCAAATGGATATCCTACGCATTCATAAGCTCAACAGAATCGTGTGTGATTGGTTATAACGCTGTAAAAGGGCTGTAAAAACGCATCTGTCTCTGGCTCAGCGAATAATCGCACCGATGTGATTGTATGAAATATGAAAAATATTTTTCAGCTATTGTTTTTTGTCTTTTGGAAGCTGCATTCAAAATGCACTTGGCTCAAAAATCTGAGGGGGCACGTTTTTGCCTTGGTTTCCAGTACAAATATCTCAATGTTATTAAATCAAGAGACATGTACTGGAGATGCAAAATGACTTCAGATAAGAAGCTTGTTTTCTGAAAAAGCTTAATTGTGTTTTTGCTTAAAACAAGAAAACTATCTGTCCACGGAGTCAGAAAAATAATCTTGTTTTCTGTTTGAATGACATTTATTATGGCAGATATTTTACTTGTTTTAAGCAAAAACTCACTTAATTTTAAAACGTTTTTCAGAAAGCAAGACTTAATCTATTCAGTCTTTTTGCTTCTCAAGTAAATGTATCTCGATTCAAAAATACTGAGGAAGAAAAACATTGTTTGCGGTCTAAAATCGCAAAAACTTCATGCTTGCATTTCTAATTCAAGCTCGAATGCTGTTTCTCTGTGGCCTTGATAAAAACACTGATTTTGATGTAAAAAAAAAAGTAAAAAAATGATGCCATCTGCTGTTTTTTAATAAAAAGTATTACAACATTTTTCCTAATTATGGAAAAACAAATTTCGTGATACACTACCATTTCAAAGTTTGGGGTAAGAAAAAGTACTTTTATTCATCAAAGATGTATTAAATTGATCTAAAGATTTCGATTTTAAACAAATGCTGTTCTTTTGAACTTTTTTATTCATCTGTGAATCCTGACAAATAAAATGTTCTCAGCATTGATAATAATCAGAAATCTTTCTTAAGCAGCAAATCAACATATTATACTGATTTCTGAAGATCATGTGACACTGAAGACTGGAGTAATGATGCTGAAAATACAGCTGCGCATCACAGAAATACATTACAGTTTAACAGAGATTCACATAGAAAACAGCTGTTTTACATCGTAATAATATTTCATATTTTTTAATGTGTTTTTGATCAAAATAAATGCAGCCTTGCCGAGCAGATTTGCTTCTCAAGTAAATGTATCTTGATTTAAGAATCTTAAGAAATTTAAACTAGAAAACAAGATAAAAATACTGAGGAAGAAAACCATTGTTTGCAGTGTAAAATTGCAAAAAACGGCATCATTAGCTATGTTTCCATCACCCTGTTTTTATGCACATTTTGAAATATCGCACCAGAAACAAGTGATGGAAAAAAATCCCTTAATTCCCAAAAAAAGATTTCATGTTCGCTTGAAGTGGTTTTTGACTAGCGTGGAATAATGGGAGATGGAAACGCATTTGCCGAATAAATTCAATCACAAAAGTCATGTGACAGCATCTGAAATGTTGCTATGGTCGTTCTGAAAGGCCTGAGCAAAGTCTGCCATCAAAGTATTTCTGTACGCTGCAAGAAATGATTCTCTTACTCAGTATTTTTGTCTTGGATGGATGGATTTTAAGATGGATTAACTTGACAAGTAAAATGATGTCTTGTTTTCTGTAAAAAAAATATCAAAATGTTGTTAGTTTTTCCTTAAAACAAGCAAGAATATCTGCCAATGGGGCAAGAAAAATAATCTTGCTTAGCCTTTGAATTAAGATTATTTTTCTGCTTGCTTATATTGTTGCTTGTTAAGGATTTTTTTTTTTTTAGAAAAATATAACACTTCATATATTAAATAATTTTTCTTTTCAAGTAAATGCATCTTGATTCAAGAATGTTTCGATATTTATACTAGAAAACAAGACAGAAATACTGACTTTTTTGCAGTGTATAATTGAAAACAAAATAATCTGCTGAGCGAGTGCCGGACAAACTGATGACTGCGCTAAGAAAGCTGCAGGACAATAACATAAAAACTCTTGATTTTCTGCTGTTTTTTAAAGGTGGGATGCAGGACTCAGCATCTCTGCCTCGCCAAAACAAGCTCGTCTCGCTGCTGGGCCGACATGTGCAGCGCTCTAGGCGGGATGGAGAGACGAGCTCCGTTCCAGAGCCGCAGCTCCGCTGGAGCGTGCCGGAGCCCACCGGCTTTAGGATGAGAGCGGGGCCGCACGGCGCGCTTTGGCCCCGCACCAGAGAGACAGGTGAGGGACCCGACGGGGTTTAGAAACAGGACCGTCGCCTCGGCTCCACACCCCTCCGCGTGTTGACTCCAGCTCCAACTGTTGATGTGTCTTAATACCAGCGTGTGTCAGCTGCCATCAGCGAGCGGAGCCACTCAAGTGTGCAGCTCCAGTCTGCCGCGGACGGGCCCCAAACGTGGAGCCGCTTCCGCCATCCTGCTCTCACTTTTGTTCAACAATCAGGCCGGCGGACTGGCCTTTGTGTCCGCGGGCAGACGAGCCGGACGGAGAAAGTTGGCGTGACGGAGGCCGTGCCAATTTTATGCAAAACAGCGAGTGGACATCTAAACGGGGAAGAACAACATCTCTGTACTAGCTCAAATGGAAGCATTTCCTGAAAAAAGAGCCGAGTTATCTCACATGCAAGTATCTCAACAATGTCTCTAATTGTTCTCATATTTGCTAAGATACCAACTGAAGTCTCAATTTAAGCTCAAGCATTTCTCATCAATTATTTAAGCTCTTACTATACTATATACTATACTATATGCTCTTAATACACAACTAATTACTCATTTGTGTCCCTGCAGCACAAAAGCAGTGTTGAGTCGCTGGGGGATATTTGTAGCAATAGCCAGCAATACATTGTATGGGTCACAATTATACATTTCTCTTTTATGCCAAAAATCATTAGGATATTAAGTAAAGATCATGTTCCATGAATATATTTTGTAAATCTCCTACCGTAAATATATCAAAACTTAATGTTTGATTAGTAATATGCATTGCTAAGAACTTCATTTGGACAACTTTAAAGATGATTTTCTCAATATTTCTCAAAAACAAACCACACATCAATGGAAAGCTGATTCATTCAGCTTTCAGATGATGTATACATCTCAATTTTGAAAAATTGACACTCAAGCACTTTTGTGCTCCAGGGTCACATTTGGGTTGTAATTTCATGAGAAACAATTAAGGCAATGTTGATCATCAAACGAAACATAACTGAGCAAGGACATTAAAATGGCATCATCATGATTTTCACACGTGAGATCTCTTTACTAGCGCAGTTATTTCTCACTCAAATGCAGACGTTTTCTGAAAAAAGGACCCAAGTAATCTCACATGCATGTTCCAGAAGAGCTCTCAGCAATGTCTCAATCCGTGCTCGTATTTGCCAAGCTACCAATTAAAAGTTTCAATATAAGTTAAAACATTTCTCATCAAAGATTTGAGCTCTTATTATACTCTTACTACACAACAAGTTACTCATTTGGGTTGGAATTTTATGAGAAGCAACTGAGACAGAGGTGAAACATAACTGAGCAATAACATTAACAATGCATCATCATAATGATTTTCACATGAGATCTCTGTACTAGCTCAGTTATTTCTCACTCAAATGGAGACTTTTCTCACATGTGAGTTTCAGTGTCTCAAACTGTGCTCATATTTGTGAAGATACCAAGTCTTTGTATGCACTAATATTGAGATAAGCTGCTCTACGTTCATTGTATTGCTCTATACTCTTAGTGTAAACCACTGTAAAATTGCTTCATCTTAATTTTCACATATGAGATCTCTTCACTAGCTCAGTTATTTCTCATAGACAGCAATGCAATCGAATAGAAACATTTGCTGAATCCATGTCACGTAAAAAGTCATCTCACATGCGAGTTTCAGAAGAGATCTCAGCTATTTCTCAAACTGTGCTCACATTTGCCAAGATACCAATTAAAAGTCTCAACATAAGCTCAGACATTTCTCATATTGAACTCGTATTGAGATGAGCTGCTCTACATTCTGTAGGACTAATAGGGACTCATTTAGGTCTGTTTTTATCGCTGATGAGCCACAAATGAGAAATAACTGCGCAATAACATTCTCCTTTGGGAATTCTCTTTAGTACTAGTTATACTTTCTATCATGATTTTCTCATATGAGATCTCATTACTAGCGCAGTTATTTCTCACAGAGAGCAACACAATCAAATGGGGACATCTGCTGAAGTTCTGTCAGATAGAAAAAAGTCCCAGTGACCTCACATGCATGTCTCGAACTGTGCCGTGATTCGGCTAAAAAGCTCAAAATGAGCTCAAAAAGTTCTCATGAGAATTTTCAGGAGGAACCACTGAGACAAAGTTGATACTCAAATGAAACACAACAGTTTAAAACTGCCATCATCATGATTTTCTAGAGTGAAAACGGCAAAGCATTGTGGGTTAACGCTGAAGCGTGTCATAGCAGAAGCAGCGCACGAAATGCCCCAGATTAGACGGTTTAGGTGACCCAACATGAATAATCATAAATATGCATGAGCTCACCAAACTACATAAACAAAACAAAGCCTCTTGGTTCTCGTGTCCCCACAAAATGAAGCATTTAATCAGTTTGGCCCTTCACCACGACACCGTCACAGCGTCTGTCACAATTAATGACATCTAATTTGAACAGCAGACGTGTGACTGATACGTCCATTAGAGGCACAATGACGGCATGTCAGCCATTAATCAATCACATCGAGATCATTTCGCTGATGATCATCCTCACAGATGTGTGAAGACATTTCTGTACTTTCTGGTACTGTCAAGACGAATGGAGGTCCTGTCAGGTCCAGCGAGGAACAAACAACCGGATAGTTAAAGGAACAGTTCACCCAAACATAGAGATTCTGATATTATTTTCCCTGTGAAACAGGAAAGCAAAAAGATGGTTAAAGTGCTTATTTTTACCAACACTACTGCTCAAAACCTTGGGGTTGGTAAGATTGTAATGTTTTTGAAAGAGTCTCTTCTGCACACCAAAGCTGCATTTATATGATCAAAACACATTAAAAATTGTGAAATATTATTACAATGTAAAACAGACCTTAAATGGAAGCATTGACTGAAAAAAATTTTATGAAAATTTTGCATATGCATTTTATGTGATGTATTTTAATGCATCAGGCTTTTATGGCTCATAGAGTCTGATACAGCGAGAATATGGAGGAAAAACATTTAAATTTTATTCAGAGACTCAAACTGAGAAATATATCTGTGATGAAATTCTGATGCTTGCGATGTAAATCAATGAGATGTTTATAACAGTAGAGCAGATACTGACATAAACTGATCTAAATATCAGTCGCTCTATATCTCCACCAAAGAAGGCTGTGGAAATATATCTGTATTGTTAATTGTTATTTTTTTTAAATCACAAAAATCTAACCTTTCATTGGAGAATAAGAATTTAAAATGGGCGGAAATCTCATGTTTTTCTCAAATACACGTTGGACACAATTATTGGCACCCCTAGAAATTCTTATGAGTAAAATATCTGTGAAGTATATTCCCATTCATATTTACAATTTAGAGCATACCAGGGTGATTATGAACATGAAATTATCCAGCCATGGCTTCCTGTTTCACAGGAATAGAAATAGGAGGGAAAACAAAGGCCAAATTCCAAATTAATCAACCATCACAATGAGAAAAACCAAAGAATATATTTCTGATGTGCAGCAAAAGATAATTGAGCTTCACAAATTAGAAAGTGGCTTTAAGAAAAGAGCTAGAGCAGTGAAAATTCCCATTTCCTCCATCAGGGCAATAATTAAGAATTTCCAATCAACAGAAAATGTTACGAAACTGTCTGGAAGAGGACGTGTGTCTATATCGTCCTAATGCACGGTGAGGAGGAGAGTTTGAGTGGCTAAAGACTCTCCAAGGACCACAGCTAGAGAACTGCAGAAAATAGTTGAGTCTCAGGGTCGGAAAACCTTAAAAAAAAATTATCAAACAGCACCTACACCACCAGACGTTGTTTAAGAGGGCTTCAAGAAAAGAAAATGCTTTCACCAAAAAACAATCCCCAGCATATTCAGTTGTCAGACACGACTGGAACTTCAAACGGGACTGGCTTCTATGGTCAGGTGTAACTTAAAAATTCGCTTTTTAGCAACAGACACTCAAGATGGGCTGAACACAGTGATCACAGGGATAAAAAGTACCCCATGTGTACAATGAAATATACTGCTGGATCTTTAATGTTGTGGGCCTATATTTCTGCTGGACATCTTGTTTAGACACATGGCATCATTGATTCTATCAAATACCAACAGATAAAAAAACAAAAATTGACTGACTCTGTTAGAAATCGTATAATGGGCCATGTTTGGATCTTCCAACCGGACAATAATCTAAAGACAAACCTTAAAAACAACACAAAAATGTGTCACTGAACACAAAATGAAGCTTCTGCTATGGCCATTCCAGTTTTCTGACCGGCACCTTATGGAAAATGAGTGGTGAACGGCAGAGGAGAAGCTGGGAATCTGAAGGATCTGGAGTGATTCTGGATGAAGGAATGGTCTCTGATCTCTTGTCAGGTGTTCTCTAAACTCTTCAGGCATTATAAGAGAAAAAGTATTGAATAAAAGGGTACACTGTAACAAAAATTCCGTCAAATTTACAGTAAAAAAACAGCAGCTGTGGTTGCTGGAATTTTACCGTAAAAAATACGGTAGCAACGTTTTAGGTTTTACAGTTTTAAATGTACAGTTAAATACCGACAGTTTTAAATTTACAGTTAAATACCGTATTTTAACTGATATAATGTTAATATACCAACCTACTGAAGTACTGAAATCTGTTTTGTAGCTTTGTAATACACTGATAACCACCAAATGCAGGAGGTGATGAGAAAGTCACATGCTGAACCAAAGCCCATCACAAGCAGCTTTTAAATATTAACATATATAGAAGTGCACAGAGTCATTCACACAAACACTAAACACCTTCATGATGACACACGTGAAACTGAAATAATGCAATAAACATTCATTTAACAACAATAGATGTAACACACAACCCTAATATACAAAACTGATAAGAAAAAACTAAGAAGAAACATAGTTATTTCAACAAAAAAACATCAAATTTGAAATGTAACGCATGGAATTCTGGGAATGTCAATTTACGGTTATTCACTGTAAATTATACAGTCTTTTTCACTTCCAAAAA
>NW_015505873.1:310835-313071 GCF_001515645.1 Sinocyclocheilus grahami
CAAAAAAACATCAAATTTGAAATGAACGCATGGGATTCTGGGAATGTCAATTTAAGGGTATTTACTGTAAATGATACGGTCTTTTTCACGTCCAAAAACGGTATACTACCGTAAAATTAAAGGGTTAGTTCACCCAAAAATTAGGCTGTGTTTTACTCACCCCCGAGGCATCCTAGGTGTATATGACTTTCTTCTTTCAGACGAATCCAGACGGAGTTATATTAAAAATGGTCTTTGATCTTTCAAGCTGTTTAATGGCGCTCAGCGGGTGTTGCATGCTTCAGTCCAAAAGAAGTGAAATAAAAATCGCCCATCCATAAAAAAAAGTGTCTCGCACGGCTCCGGGGGGTGAACAAAGGCCTTCTGTAGCGAATCGATGCGTTTTTGTAAGAAAAATATCCATATTCAAAACATAATAATCACTTTAATCTAGCTTGCGCTCACTGTTGTACACCGAAGCAGCTCCGGGAGCATGACGTATGAGGTCAGCAAGCATGTAAGTGCTTTTTGTCATTTCTGAAGCTTCACAGACATCGTCACTGTTACTGTACGAAAAAAAAAGCTCTGTAAAGATTTCTTAACATTTTCCCTTATGACAAAAAAACAGTATACAGGTTTAAAACCACTGTAAATTATGGCAGAAATTTCCTTTGTGCGAGCGAATGGCTCCTTCAAAGACCGGCCGTGTGTCGTGTCCTGCAGATGGGTTTATTTATATGTCGTTTTTGTTGCCGTTTGGCTATGATTGCAGAAACTGGATCTTTTTGTTTGATATTTCTTGATTTACTGTGTTAGTAAGTCTCATAGGACCGTCAATCAGCACGGCTGTCCATCTACCCACAGTTTGCTACTCATTTGAGCCTTGAATGTTACCACAGACGGAGTCCTTCTGAAACCTGAATATTTTGGCAGCGAAAGCTAAAAAATGGTATTTCTGATTGCAGTGCTCCGCTAATGTCCCATCTCTGGTTTTGAGCCAGTATACAGTAGTTTTAGTTTTAGTTTTACTCCTGCGTCAAATGTCCTTTTTAGATTTTATCATATTTAGTCAACCTGTCCTGTTTTTGTTTAGTCAAGTTTTAGTTGACTAAAAGTCTGGGAATTTTAGTCTAGTTTTAGTCGATTAAATTTAGTCATGCTGCATAATGCTTAATCTAATATTTAACAATCATTTTGCTCAAAATTATCATCTAGTTTCCTGATTTATTAGATATAAATTATATACATTATTATATAATACTGAAATACAAACACATTCTACATTATGAAAGCGAAAAATGTGAGCATGTGCGAATAGTTGCCAGGTTTTGAAGATAAATTAAAAACTCTGCCAGATAATGTGTCTCTGATTGGGGGATTTTAAACTCTTGAAATCTGGCAACCCAAGCATGGAAGCTCATGGAGGTCTAGTCTGGAAAACAGAGAAATTCTGGATTAGAGAGTTTTGATTTAAGCTACATTGTAGTCTCGTCTTTTTTCGTCAATGATATTGCATGTTGATATAGTCACAGTTAGTGTTTAAATTATGTCACTGTCATCATCTTAGTCATGGAAAAATATTGTCAACAAATACTTTTCGTCATAGTTTTCGTTAACAGAGTGACCATTAGTATTCAGTATAATCCTGTAGGCTATAAGAAAATACTATTTCAGTCTCTACTTAATTTCACATTTATTTCAATTTTATTTTTTTCAGGCAAACAGAGGTCGTTTCAAACTGCTGGAGAACAAACGCCATCACTTCAGAGTCTCACTTGTTAATTAGCATGGGAAAATAATCATAAATTGGCAGTTTTATAAATATGAATGTCAAATAAACTCACCCGCAAGAGAGGACGTGTTCTCGCTCATGTATTTTCCGAATTCATTTTCTCAGTGATCTCCGCTCAATTCCCCATGACCGCCCCGTTATGGACTAAATCAATCAAAGGCCTGACTTCATTAATTGCGTGGAGGACCCAGGGCACGTTGTAAGTGGGGTTACTCGTCAGCCCAGAGCCGTGATGGAGGACGGGCCGAGCCAATTTGTGCGTCAAAGCCTGCAGCAGGACAAGAGCGCACTTAATGCAGATCACTGGAAATGCATCATTATATGCACCATTTACCAGATGCCCATTTAACATGCAATAATTAGATCAGTGCAATTGAGGCTGATATCACTGGGTTTATTGGCCAAAAGTATGTAAAGCAGGGAAAATCCCTGCTTGTCCCAAGGAAAAGCAGAGTAGAAATGGAC
>NW_015505873.1:313446-314500 GCF_001515645.1 Sinocyclocheilus grahami
TGCGTCAAAGCCTGCAGCAGGACAAGAGCGCACTTAATGCAGATCACTGGAAATGCATCATTATATGCACCATTTACCAGATGCCCATTTAACATGCAATAATTAGATCAGTGCTTTTGAGAAAGGAGGGGCCCGTATAATGGGGTCCCCTGCCATAACATTAACCGCACCCCAGGGTTGTCAAAATTATTATTTGGAGAGTGCTTGGGAAAGCGAAAGCAATGCTTTTGTGTCGTTCCACCATTCTTTCGTTCCCTGTTTCTCCATTATTCTTTCGGTCTGAGCGCATCCAGGCAGTGAGCAATGTTATTCGGGTAGTTACCCTAAAAGATGATGCAGCCTCTGTACATCCACCAAATTACACTTCCATTCACATGCTGCACTCAGGGCCGCAGACATGAAAGAAAACATCATTTCTTATTGTGATGGAGCCGTCTTTGTGGCGTTTGCCAGCCTCACTCCTGCTTTTAAGATAAAACCAATAATGAGAAAATCGGAGTGCTTAGAGCTGTAGCTGTCCTCTTAGACAGACAGATTAACAAACGCTGTTTTATCAGAGCACTCCCAACAATTGGACGACACGCTCGCTTTTTCAACCGTGCGTACGGCGATCTGTCACGGACAATGGGAAAGCATTTGTTCTGCTGCTATGATATACGACATCAAAATTAATCACTAAACATTCCATTATTATAATCTGTTTAAATGATTTCGCCCTCGTCTGAGTAATTACGAGCCAGATTATTTCAAATAGCATAAGAGTTGAGCACAGCAATGGTCAAACATGAGCTGTTACTCACAAAACAACGCTAATGCAGATTCAAAATGCAACAAGCGATGTAATCATGCATATTCAATAAAGCTAAATAAATACACTTTCAAAAAAGTAAGACAAACACTTACTTTCAATTGCAATTTGAAAACAAAGCGACAGGGCGATAGATAGATAGATAGATAGATAGATAGATAGATAGATAGATAGATAGATAGATAGATAGATAGATAGATAGATAGATAGATAGATAGATAGATAGATAGTTAGATAGATATGTAG
>NW_015505873.1:315455-317442 GCF_001515645.1 Sinocyclocheilus grahami
ATAGATAGATAGATAGATAGATAGATAGATAGATAGATAGATAGATGGATGGATGGATGGATGGATGGATGGATGGATGGATGGATGGATGGATGGATGGATGGATGGATGGAGAGATAGATGGATAGATAGACAGATAGACAGATAGATAGAAAGATAGAATGTTAGGTAGATAAATAGAAGGAAAGAATGATAAAATGACAGATAGATAGATAGATAATAGATAGATAATAGATATATAGATAGATAGATAGATAGATAGATAGATAGATAGATAGATAGATAGATAGATAGATAGATAGATAGATAGATAGATAGATAGATAGATAGATAGATAGATAGATAGATAGATAGATAGATAGATAGATAGATAGATAGATAGATAGATAGATAGATAGATAGATAGATAGATAGATAGATAGATAGATAGATAGATAGATAGATAGATAGATAGATAGATAGATAGATAGATAGATAGATAGATAGATAGATAGATAGATAGATAGATAGATAGATAGATAGATAGATAGATAGATAGATAGATAGATAGATAGATAGATAGATAGATAGATAGATAGATAGATAGATAGATAGATAGATAGATAGATAGATAGATAGATAGATAGATAGATAGATAGATAGATAGATAGATAGATAGATAGATAGATAGATAGATAGATAGATAGATAGATAGATAGATAGATAGATAGATAGATAGATAGATAGATAGATAGATAGATAGATAGATAGATAGATAGATAGATAGATAGATAGATAGATAGATAGATAGATAGATAGATAGATAGATAGATAGATAGATAGATAGATAGATAGATAGATAGATAGATAGATAGATAGATAGATAGATAGATAGATAGATAGATAGATAGATAGATAGATAGATAGATAGATAGATAGATAGATAGATAGATAGATAGATAGATAGATAGATAGATAGATAGATAGATAGATAGATAGATAGATAGATAGATAGATAGATAGATAGATAGATAGATAGATAGATAGATAGATAGATAGATAGATAGATAGATAGATAGATAGATAGATAGATAGATAGATAGATAGATAGATAGATAGATAGATAGATAGATAGATAGATAGATAGATAGATAGATAGATAGATAGATAGATAGATAGATAGATAGATAGATAGATAGATAGATAGATAGATAGATAGATAGATAGATAGATAGATAGATAGATAGATAGATAGATAGATAGATAGATAGATAGATAGATAGATGGATGGATGGATGGATGGATGGATAGATAGATAGATAGATAGATAGACAGACAGCTGTTTTCTGCGCTAGCCGCCCTCTGCAGCACTTTATGGAGATCCTAATGGAGTAATTTATGGAAGAAATAAAAGCGTAACAGGTCATCAGCATTCTTCTTTCCTCCTTCGGCGGGATGCGTGAGTCTACAGAGTCGTTAAACCCAACAGCCTCTGGAATGCTGGGAAGAAATAAATGCACATGGGGGGTTAATGGATCTCAAGGCAATCACATGGTGCCTATATGATGCTGAATCCGCTTATAGGACTATAGATTGCATAAAGTGATTGTTGGGATGTTTGATGGAGCGTGGGTACAGACATTATTGAGATCTCTTCTGAAACTCTACAGGAGACACATGTGAGATTTCTGGAGTCTTAATCTGAGGAGAAACATCTGAGAAGAAAAACTGAGAAATGACAGAGATCTGTGTGCCGCTGCGTTATTGTGAAAGCGGTTGTGTTCATGTCAGATGTACAGATCAGATCTCTTCCTGGTTCTTCTAGCTCTAGAATGGCAGCCTGTGATTGGCTGTTGGCTGTTTAGTGTGTTTAGCTTTGCAGATAAAATTAAACTGGCCGTGACATGATTAATGGAGGCAATTTCGCTCAGCAGTCACACAGCCATATTCTGTGGCAGCCAGCGTGTGTGTGTGTGTGTGTGTGTCTGTGTGTGTGAGTGTGAGTGTG
>NW_015505873.1:317557-377307 GCF_001515645.1 Sinocyclocheilus grahami
TGTGTCTGTGTCTGTGTGTGTGTGTGTGTGTGTGTGCGAGAGTGTGTGTGTGTGTGTGTGTGTGTGTCTGTGTCTGTGTGTGTGTGTGTGTGTGTGTGAGTGTGTGTGTGTGTGTGTGTGATGACAGAATGTGTTTGTGCGGATGGCACAATGTCTGTTGTGTTTGGAGGCAGTGTACATACATTAACAGAAATCACAAATGAGATCTCTTTAATAATCACAGTTTTTTTCCCTGGAGACGGTAATCAAATTTAATTTGCTTCTCATATGTTTCTCCTGCAAAAAAACAAAAAAACGTCTTCATTAAGAGTTTCAGAAGAGATATCAATGTCAAAAATGTTTTCATATTCACAAAGACACTACACTGCAAAATAAAAAATAAATAAAATAAACAATTTTTTTAGTCAGCATCTCTTGTTTTCCAGTACAATTATCTAAACATTCAGAAGCAAAATGACTTGGGATATTAAGTTCTAATTTCTGAAAAATGCATGAAAATTGAACAATCTTACTTCGAAGTTTATTTTTCTGACTTTTTCTTGTTTTGAGCATAAAGTTTTAAGATAAATTTTTTTCAGAAAGTACATTTGCTTCCAAAGTAAATCTGTATTTAACGGTTTCAGTAAATCTTGATTTAAAGTTTAGATACACCACAAAAATTAAAAACATTCTTCGTATTCGTATTTCTTCGTACTGCTAAATGACTAAATGTACATTTTTGTCTTGTTTTCTAGTACAAATCAAGATACATTTACATGAGAAGCAAAACAACATAAGATATTAAGTCTGCTTTTTGAAATATTTATCTGAAATATTTATTATTTATATTAAAACAGCAAACAATATCTGTCAGTGGGGTCAGAAAAAAACAAGATTATTTTTGACCCCACTGATCTTTCTTGCTTTAAGAACGAATTAATGAATGAACAAATAAACAAATAAACCACTCACTTAATTTTGATAAATGCCATTTTGCTTCTCAAGTAAATGTATCTTGATTTAATAATGTTCAGATAATCTATATTTGAAAACAAAACAAAAAGTATAGAAAATCATTTTTTGCGGTGTATATTCAATTATCTCAATAGGAACTCTAATATTTCTCATCCAAAGATCTGAGCTGCTCATTGTTTCGGTCTGACAACTAGTCAATAACCAGCAAGCGTATACAGAGCTAAAACTAAATGCTGTCTACTTTTTATTATCCTTCCTGAGACTAACAAAGTTGATATTTCATTGATATTTCAAACATGTAAACAATAGCGTTCTCTGGGTTGCTTCAAAACTAGATTATCATAAACATGAGCTACATAAAAAATGGACTCTTATGAAATAATTTATTTCCTGCTCTTATTATTGACTGTGATATGAAACATTTAGCTGATGAAAATGAGACAACAGCAGCGTGAGATCACGAGGGATTCCCGTTTAATCACATATCAATCATTAATAAGCTGAAATGCCCTCCGCTGTTGATGTACGACTGGACAAAGGAGGATATTGACGAAGCGTCAGCCGTCAATCACCTGAGCAAACGAGAATTCGGTCTGAAGATAACCTGAGTTTCTCTCTTAACAAACAATCACATGCAGTGTTTCATCACTTCAAACACTCTTTAGATATTTATTCTGCATAAAAACATCTTTTCCGTCTTGTTTTCAGGAATAACAGCCATGAGCAAGAGAGAAATTAATCATTTTCTATCAACAAAAAAGCCAGCGTCGTCTTCCACTGTCAGCATGAATTATTAACACGCTCGACTCTGTGTAGATTTAACATGATTCGAGGAAGAGTGGCTTCCTTTGAGTGAATAAAGCCGTTTCTGCTTTTATTGGAGGAGAAGCTCCTGAAACACGGAGCCGGTCCGCTTTGATTAGATTCATCTGTCCATCAGGTTTGTTCAGAGAGCACAGGAAGTGATGGACATGTTTCCTTTCAGAAGAGACGTCTGTCTGCCTGTCACTTCCTGTTTCTCTGATATCAGTGAGAAGCTGCGTCCACGGCTCTAACAGATCCGAACTCATTTAATTGAGAGGATCGATCGGCCGGACTAAAGTAAGATGTACAATGAGGATCAGATAAAGAATCAAACCGCAAAGAATTCATCAGAAAGAATTAATCTCATAAAGATATCAGAGAAGCGACCCTCAACCTCACAAACCGATAAATCATTCACAATAAAACGAAACATCCATCTTTATTTCATGCTGACTTCAGTCCAATAAACTAGATCACCCTCACAAAAAAAAAAATTATATAAAATTGTATTTATATCAATGTAGTTTCATATTTATTAATAATACTAATAATTTTAGTATTATGATGATTGAGCTCATATATATTAGGCTGTATATTAACTTATTGGGAGAAAACCGGTAGTTATATGTGAAATCAGACATTGAGTACCCCAATATAGCCAAAATGGCATGATCGCGAAAATTCGACTGTGAGATTGGAAGTCGAATCAGGCTCCTCCTATCGAAGCTTCGACTATTCGGGGTCACCCCTAATTATATATACACACTCTTAAAAATAAAGGTGCTTAAAAGCTTCTTCACAGCGATGCCACAGAAGAATTTTTGGTTCCACAAAGCAGCATTCAGTCAAAGGTTCTTTAAAGTCCCCATGAAATCAAGATTAAAGTTTTTTGGGTGTTAGTATCAATATGTTAGTCTTAAGGGTATCTATAAGGCAGTGTTCTCCAAAACAGTGGCAACATTCGCATTTAGAAGATATAAGCATTCAAAGCTTGCAGTTCGTCACTTCCGCCAAAACGGTTCAACGTTTTTTTTTGACGTCACATCGTACTTCAGCTTCTCATCAAACTTTGTCCAATCAAATGCTCTCTAGAATCCGAAGCCCCGCCCCCTACACTATAAAATATACGCTGAAATTTTAGAATATTAATATATCAATGTTGTGATGTGTAATAATATAATTAATTTGTAATATGTATGAAAGTGTATGGATGATACAATATTTTCAGATATTTTCAGCATTACATTTATTTCTGGTCTCTGTTTTAACCATTATTAATATAACTCATATTAGCGATTACATTTTTATACAAATGAATGAATAGTGAAATATTTTCAACATAATTTTATTTTACTCTGGCAGGAAAATATTCTGTTTGAAATATTCATACTGCATCACAATTATAAGCTCCAAAATCATGTCTCACGCAACACAAATCCACAAACCCATCAGGTGAGATGATCTAGTTTGGCGTCTTTGAAATCAGTGTGCGGTTGAAGGAGGAGGCGCTGCCACAACATCTGTGCTCCTCCACGAGTCTGCCTCCTCCCAGCGAGAGCCGCGCCACAACAAGATCAGGAGACCCAAGCCAGAGCCAGAATCAAAGCGAAGGGAGCTGGCAGCAGAGCAGCCGTTTATCAGCCCAGATAAAGGTCATTTCACTGGCCGCCGGATGCCCCAAACACAGCAGGGGTGCAAAACAGCCGTCAGATGCTGCTGCGCGATAGCAGCCGACCTCAATGTTTACTGCAACTCTAACGATTCACAAAAAATAAACAGCAGACATTAATGCAGGCTGAATCAAAACCAGAGCTGCCTGATTAATCAACATAAAACCGAAATCACAGTACGGCTTAATGCAATTATCAAATCTCAAAGGCTGGGATTTACTTTAAAGGGGTCATGAACCGAGAAAACAAAATTCCCTTGATCATTTGACATATAAGAGGTCACTGTACTATAAAAACATTCTGTAAGTAACTCAAGACTTTCTCGTTAGTCAAAAAACAGCTTATATTGACGGCAGTCTGACAAAAGCACAGCTTGTGGAATGTTCTACTCTGTGATGTAATAGTGTGGATAAGCACCGCCTCCGCAGAAGATGATCAACATCACTGTCTGTTTAGCCCCGTCCATCGATTCTACAGCACTGCCTGTTTAGCCCCGCCCATCGATTCTACAGCCCTCCCTGTTAAGCCCCGCCCATAGATTCTACAGCACTGCCTGTTAGCCCCGCCCAACGATTCTACAGCACTGCCTGTTTAGCCCCGCCCATCGATTCTACAGCCCTCCCTGTTAAGCCCCGCCCATAGATTCTACAGCACTGCCTGTTAGCCCCGCCCAACGATTCTACAGCACTGCCTGTTTAGCCCCGCCCATCGATTCTACAGCCCTCCCTGTTAAGCCCCGCCCATAGATTCTACAGCACTGCCTGTTAGCCCCGCCCAACGATTCTACAGCACTGCCTGTTTAGCCCCGCCCATCGATTCTACAGCCCTCCCTGTTAAGCCCCGCCCATAGATTCTACAGCACTGCCTGTTAGCCCCGCCCAACGATTCTACAGCACTGCCTGTTTAGCCCCGCCCATCGATTCTACAGCCCTCCCTGTTAAGCCCCGCCCATAGATTCTACAGCACTGCCTGTTAGCCCCGCCCAACGATTCTACAGCACTGCCTGTTTAGCCCCGCCCATCGATTCTACAGCCCTCCCTGTTAAGCCCCGCCCATAGATTCTACAGCACTGCCTGTTAGCCCCGCCCAACGATTCTACAGCACTGCCTGTTTAGCCCCGCCCATCGATTCTACAGCCCTCCCTGTTAAGCCCCGCCCATAGATTCTACAGCACTGCCTGTTAGCCCCGCCCAACGATTCTACAGCACTGCCTGTTTAGCCCCGCCCATCGATTCTACAGCCCTCCCTGTTAAGCCCCGCCCATAGATTCTACAGCACTGCCTGTTAGCCCCGCCCAACGATTCTACAGCACTGCCTGTTTAGCCCCGCCCATCGATTCTACAGCCCTCCCTGTTAAGCCCCGCCCATAGATTCTACAGCACTGCCTGTTAGCCCCGCCCAACGATTCTACAGCACTGCCTGTTTAGCCCCGCCCATCGATTCTACAGCCCTCCCTGTTAAGCCCCGCCCATAGATTCTACAGCACTGCCTGTTAGCCCCGCCCAACGATTCTACAGCACTGCCTGTTTAGCCCCGCCCATCGATTCTACAGCCCTCCCTGTTAAGCCCCGCCCATAGATTCTACAGCACTGCCTGTTAGCCCCGCCCAACGATTCTACAGCACTGCCTGTTTAGCCCCGCCCATCGATTCTACAGCCCTCCCTGTTAAGCCCCGCCCATAGATTCTACAGCACTGCCTGTTAGCCCCGCCCAACGATTCTACAGCACTGCCTGTTTAGCCCCGCCCATCGATTCTACAGCCCTCCCTGTTAAGCCCCGCCCATAGATTCTACAGCACTGCCTGTTAGCCCCGCCCAACGATTCTACAGCACTGCCTGTTTAGCCCCGCCCATCGATTCTACAGCCCTCCCTGTTAAGCCCCGCCCATAGATTCTACAGCACTGCCTGTTAGCCCCGCCCAACGATTCTACAGCACTGCCTGTTTAGCCCCGCCCATCGATTCTACAGCCCTCCCTGTTAAGCCCCGCCCATAGATTCTACAGCACTGCCTGTTAGCCCCGCCCAACGATTCTACAGCACTGCCTGTTTAGCCCCGCCCATCGATTCTACAGCCCTCCCTGTTAAGCCCCGCCCATAGATTCTACAGCACTGCCTGTTAGCCCCGCCCAACGATTCTACAGCACTGCCTGTTTAGCCCCGCCCATCGATTCTACAGCCCTCCCTGTTAAGCCCCGCCCATAGATTCTACAGCACTGCCTGTTAGCCCCGCCCAACGATTCTACAGCACTGCCTGTTTAGCCCCGCCCATCGATTCTACAGCCCTCCCTGTTAAGCCCCGCCCATAGATTCTACAGCACTGCCTGTTAGCCCCGCCCAACGATTCTACAGCACTGCCTGTTTAGCCCCGCCCATCGATTCTACAGCACTCCCTGTTAAGCCCCGCCCATAGATTCTACAGCACTACCTGTTTAGCCCTGCCCATCGATTCTACAGAACTGTTAGAACTGTTAGCCAATCAAAGCAGTGGGCGTTTACTTCCGAGTATACCTACAAACAAGTACAGAGCATGATTAATCACAATTACTATTTCCCTCAAATTGTGCAGCTCTAAGAACGAGAATTGTGCAGTTTCCACAAATGCAGCAGAATCCACACAGTGTTGACTTGATTCGGCGTGACGCAGCGGAGCGGGTCAGAACAGGCCCGTCCCTTTGGAGGGTCACATTATCTAAATCAGCTCCATTAACCCCGTGCGGTCCGGAGCGGCGCGCTGACGAATGCAAACTGACAGTCGCGCAGCTGCAAATGAGCGGCGTTAAGCCACTGCAGCGCTCTCGTCCTTTTCTGATTTACATACAAATTGATCTTGAGGTAAATCAGTTGTCATTTTTCTGCAGGTCACAAGGAACATGGAGAGATAATGAAACGGGGCCGCTGAGTGGAACGGGGCCGCCCAGATGGGGCTCTTCTGTTAATGTACTCCCTAAAGCCATCAGACGCGCAAACCCACTCCAGAGCCAGTGTTTAAATGCTCTGAACACATCTGATCTCGCCTTTACAAACACACACTTCAGATCTCAAATCAGCACACAAACTCTGATCCGAGATATCACAGCCGCACCTCTTACCAGGAGTTTCACACACATGCATCATGCTTCCAGAAAGCAAACGCAAATGCAATGCCAAACTGAATGAAATAAAAATGCATAACTACAGTGTTTGTGTGGCAGCTCTGTATTAATATTCTGCACATTTGTTCTAAAGTATTAAACTACTGCATTTAATTGAGCTGACAGTGTTTAACACACAGACTTTCTTTCTTTCCTTATTTATTTATTGCATATATTGCATATCAGCAGCAAACTTTATTTTCATGGCAAACTAAGGCTAATGATACAGGGGGCAACTTTGGTTAATGTTGCCGTCAACAGGCAACCAAGTGACACACAGGGCCCACAACTGATCTAAAGTATCCAGAAAGTGCCCAAAATTGCTTAAAAAGTTGCCCCGTGTATCATCAGCCTAAGAGAAGTAAAAAACAACAACAACAACAACAAAAAAACGTATGACACCAATAAAACGTTAGTAAATTATACATAATTTAACAATATTTTCCTTACAAAACATTAAAAAAAAATGTTTAAATAATATAAAATTAAATTTAAAATTAAATACAATTTTTCAAATTTTTCTTTGTATGAAAATTCTGAATACAGCTATCATTATTATTATTATTATTATTATTATTATTATTATTACTATTATTATTATTATTATCCAGCCATATTGATATTTAATCACAAAATTGTGCAGCCTTACAAACAAGCACAGCAAACCTGGAATTTTATTTTTGATTCTTGAAAATAAAGAAATTAAAACTTTAATATAATGGAATATTCATAAAAACACAGAAACTCTAATAAATATAGAAAATTATACATAATAATTTAACAACATTTTCCATATAAAAATATTAAAAACTAATTTTTAAAATGAAATAATTTAAAAATGAAATGAAATAAAATAAAATAAAATAAAATAAACAATTTTCCCATTAGTCTTTTTAAAAATGTCCATGTGAAATTTCTGAATAAAACCATTCAGACTTCATCCAAACTTCGCTTCATAGTTCATTTCAGTCTGCATTCAACTTCACATTTAAGAAACTAAAATTAAAATTGAAAAATTAAATTACACGAGACGCAAACTGAGAGTCAAAGCAGCTCTGATTTACACACAATCTTCAACTTACCGCAACTTTACCATGATTTTACTGCTGCTGCACAAACACTGACACTGCTTTTACAAATATAATGCCTATAGTTATTAAAATTAAATGCATAAAATTAATATTTAATAAATAGATATATTTGAATATGTTGAATATTAGATTAATATACAAAGTTTAGTATTGTAATTTAATAATAATAAACACAATATAAAATTGTCATACATTAATATTTTAAAATAATATATAACATTAAATTATAACATTAAAAATTCTAAATTATTAGCCCCCAAAATGTAAATTTTTATACAAGTTGGATGAAATGCATGTATGAAATGTTTTCAGATTTATCTTTTACTTTATGCCACTTCTTTTTATTTTACATTTTTATAAGCCTCAAGTAAATTAAGATTAAAATTCAAATCTGGAATTGCATTTATAGACTGTTCAGCCTTGCATCCGTCTGACCCTCTAGACGTCTCCACATTGCAAAAATTGACAAAGCCGTACAAAAACAAACACTAACTAACGCTGCACAAACACTGATATTGTTTTGTCTGGACATGCATATCTAGTTATTAAAATAAAAAGCATGAAATCAATATTTATTGATTAATATATTCATCTACTCCAGATTCTGTCAAACACAATTTGGCTTCAGTGACAGACGGAAGATTTGTGTCTGGAGTCTCACTCTATTTCAGCTCCATCTAAATTCACGACACCTGAATAGATGGAGTAAATGTTGACTGTCATTAATGAAGCGAGGCTCCGCCCACCGCAGACTGACAGGAGCTCGTCAAGGGCCTCCAGGGGGCGGAGCCTCGGGGACGAATGAATCGGACCATTGCACTCCATTAATAATGTCACGGCAAAATGAATAAGAAGCGCAGTCTGAGGCTTGTTTGTGTGGCTCGAGCGGTGGAGCGTGGCGACGAGAATGTTGGTATGCCAGCGTTTCTTTAACTAAAGGCTGTGTTTGTGATCCCTAGAGAGCAGAGTTTACGCTTAATGAGCTGCTGAGGGATAATTATTATGTTTAATACACAATCATCAGCAGAGGTGCGGCGTTTTGACCCCTCACATATCTGCCGTCTGAAAGATAGCAGACAAGTCAATCAGCTTCACGTCAGCTCAACATGTGCACTCTGAATCAATCCAGATGCACAAAGTTCTGTTTATATGAACACAAACCGATGCAATATGCTTCATGTTAGTTTGTGTGCATTACATGTATTCTGAACAAAACAGAGGAGCATGTGCATTCAGGAACAAAGTAAGAAAATAGGAAAAATAGGGGAAAACATGCAGTTGAAGCTTATCTTTATTTCTAATTTCTATTTTAGTTTAACTTATTTTTTGCATTGAAATGTAAAAAACACAACATAAGTAAATGTTTTTTTTTTTAATTGTTATTTGATTTTTTTGTTTAATTATTTACATTTATTCTTCAGGCGAATCTCTAAATATTCAGGTGATTTATATATATAAATATATATATTTAATTTTATTTTTAAATAGTAGCATCATTTAAATGAGACAAAAAAATATGATGACAAACAGCAGCATTTAACTAAATATTTTTGCAACCAAAAAACAACAACAACAAAAAACAAAAACAAATGAATGAATAAATAAAACGACTAGACTACATAGCAGTAGCTAAATATACTGATTATATTTAAGAGAGCAATATTTTTATTAATGTAATTATCATGTTGTTTTTTTACAATCATAATTGTTTATATATATATTTCTAGTACATTTCATGGTTCCTGTCAAAAATGTAACTAGACTACAAGCTACTAACAAAAAACTAAGCCATTCAAGAGGGCAATGTTTTTATAAATACATGTTATATATGTTATCAACTGCTTTATTTAGACTATTGTTTTTTTTAATTATTATATAAATCATATTTAAATGACCTCAAAACGTTGAAATAAACAAGAGTATTTAAATATTTTGCTATAAAAAAATTTTAAAAAGCCAATCTTTTTTGAACCAGTTCTTTTAAATGAATCAAACAATTCACTAAAAAGCTTTTTTTTTTTTTTTTAAAGTCCATCAATATTTGAAAGAGTTCATTTGTATGAATAAACGAATGCACCGATACACTAAAAGAATGCATGGCTATAAAGTTGCAATGCAATTCTTTGGCACAAAAAAGCAGACGTAATGTGTTGCATGGATGTAAAAGCATCTGAGAGAAAGATGTAGTTAGAAGAGTTAGTAGCATCACGTATTTAACAACCCAACACCATGCAGTCACATCCGACATCATCTCAGACATCATTATTATATCATACACATGCATAAGCAGACACACTCACGACGTGTGTTGTTTTCATGGATCTAAAGGTTAATGGCGCCTCATTGAACATCTCCTGTGTTCTGCAGACGCTGTTTCAGAAATGAACAGCAATGCACAGTCATCTGTGCCACGCTCTGGCATTTCAGACCAACTCAGGGATCAGCTGTGTTAAAGCTGGATCAGACAGCAAACGAGGCTATATAAAGCAGCACGATCTGAATCCACCACAGATGAGCGTGATTAGGACATTCGTGGATCAGCCTGACTGCCAAGATCACAGTCTGCACTTAAGACCTCAATATGACCTCCAACATTTTCATCAAACTCACCCACAATCAAATGAATTGAACTGCTGTCTGTAATAACTACACCACTGCTTCACAACCAGGGGTCCGGGAGACACTTTAAGGGTCTCAGGATGACTTCAAATGACTCAAAATAAGACAAAACAAGCTTTATAATAAATTCCCATAAATTAGTATTTTTTAACCAGTTCATTTATATGAATGAACAAATGAACCGATTCACTAAAAAGAATCATACTGCAAGGATATAAAGCTGTGCATGCAATTAACTGTGAAAATTTAATATTTTGCAAAAAAGCTAAAAAGTAATGAAAAATTTATTTGATTTATTATTTGATTAATTTCCTCATAAATTGTCATTTTATTGATGAACCAGGGTCTCATGGTCATGGAAAAGCTGGATATATGAGAGAATATTAAAAGTGCGATTTCCAGACAAGGAAAAGTCATGGAAACTAATTACATCTTCAGAAAGTTATAGAAATTAATACAATCTTAAAAAGAAATGAAAATTCATAAAATCTTTAAAAATGACAGAAATCAACACAAAGTCATGGAAATAAATAGAATCTTTAAAAAGATATAGAAATTAATACAATCTTTAAAAAGTTATGGAAATTAATAATATATAAAAAAGTCATGAAAATCAATAAAATATTTTGCATATTGTTGCTCTTTTGTTGATTTTGATTGCTTCTATTGTCCTCATTTGTAAGTCGCTTTGGATAAAAGTGTCTGCTAAATGTCTAAATGCAAATGTAAATATTTAAATTTACATATAGAAATTAATACCAAAAAATCATGGAAAATAATAAAATCTTTAAACATCATGGAAATTCATAAAATCTTTAAAAATAGTAGATATATATAGAATCTTAAAAAATATGGAAAATAATAAAATCTTTAAAAATCATGCAAATTAATACAATCTTAAAAAGTTATGGAAGTTAATATAATCTTCAAAAAATAAATGGAAGTTAATAAAAAAAAATTTAATTATGGAAATAAATAGAACCTTAAACCGTTATAGAAAATCATAAAAATCTTTAAAAAGACAAGGACATTTTAATAGTAAAATAACAAATAATAACAAATAACTAGAAAAGTCATATTAATTAATTGGTCATAAAACATTTAAAACCTGAAGAACATGACATTTTTCCTCAAATTATGGAATTGAATTATTCCAATTATGAATTATTTTAATAAATCATTTTATTATACTGATACTCCTCTGTAAATAAAAAATGTGTGAAATAAGTACCTTTATGATTACAGTAGACATATCAGAAACATCTTCAAATATTGTCTTTGACAACGGAAGTCCAAAAGGATGATAACCTGTGTGAAAACTATGACTGAGGAGAAACCAAGCATCCCTGACAGCTCCCTGTGAAGTTACAGTGCTAGTACTGTATTACTACGGTAAACAGACGCGTGGCTTTCTGTATGAAGAGAGCTGAAGACAGACTCACGGTGAGATGAGCTCATGGCTGAGTGTCAGGTGAGAACATTTATCTGTTTACATGCGGAGGAACGTGAGCTCTGACGGTGCATTACAGCTCAGAGTTATTAAAACAGAAACAGGTGCCGGTGTCTCTCTGGACGTTCGATTGCAGCTCGTGCTCCTGGATTTTCACGCTTCTCTCCCCGGAGGGATTTAACTCATCTCCTCGTCTCCGGGCCGCTGCGCGCCGCAGAGTTTAATAGAGTCTCGCCCTCATCTTACTCCAGGAGAAGCTGATGGATGGCATATGCTTTACACTGGCTTGCATGACTACATTCAGACAGTTTGTTTGTAAGTCCAGTCGTGGCTCTGTGGAGTAACTATTAACTGTGTGATTCAGCCGGAGTTCATCAGAACAAACACACTTACAGTTCACACAAACATGAAGATCTGCTAAAAGTGTGCCAAGATTAGGATGAGTTTGTTTCTTCGTCAGGTTTGTAGAAATGTAGCATTGCATCAGTGTCTCAGCAATGGATGCTCTGCAGTGAATGGGTGCCGTCAGAATGAGAGTCCAAACAGCTGATAAAAACATCACAATAATCCACAGCACTCCAGTCCATCAGTTAACATCTGGAGAAGACAAAAGCTGAAACTAATCCAGCATTAAGATGCCTTGAACTAAAATACATAGAGTGCATAATCCATAATAACTCTTCCTCCAGTGAATGTATTTGAGTTAAAAACATCTTAATGCTGGATTAGTTTCAGCTTTTGTCTTCTCCAGATGTTAACTGATGGACTGGAGTGCTGTGGATTATTGTGATGTTTTTATCAGCTGTTTGGACTCTCATTCTGACGGCACCCATTCACTGCAGAGCATCCATTGCTGAGACACTGATGCAGTGCTACATTTCTCCAAACCTGATGAAGACACACACTCACCTACATCTTGCTCATGTTCGAGTAAACTATTCCTTTAAAGCCATTCAATTCACATTGTTGCACATTTGTCAGATTTTCAAATACTTTTTGCTTCCAAGCAAAGTTTGTAACGTTGTGATTCACCAGAAACATTAGACATCCGGGAAGTCTTGAGCTGTAATATGTCTGGCTGCTGTTTTAGTTCATTTCTCGTGACCGAGTAGCTGTCAGCAGCAGGAAACGACCTCGTTCACACAGACAGAGGACAGAGAGAGAAAAAAAGTGTCCATTTCTTGCATTCAGTCAGAAACACTGTTATCAAGCTAAATGTGCCGTTCGAAACCTACAGCTCTTCTATATACAGTAAATGGAGTATAAAATAACAGTCATCCTGAACTTACTTCTGAAGTGCTTTTCTGAGAAACTTTCTTCTTAAACTCTAAATGCTGAATTACAGAAACAAACAAACACACACAAACAGGTTTTCTCGTTCTCTGGAAGTAAACAGAGCAGATTTCATGCAACATCAACTTCAACATATTCATTCTATTGGGATATTTCTGAAAACTAACTACTGTTTTCAAAAACCCACAATATATATTCAAAACATTAGTCATTATCAGTAGCTAACATTAAATGATTAGTACTTGATTAACTGTGTTAATATAAATACAAACATGAGTGTTATTCAGCACATACTCTATATTTACATCTGCAGTCTCTAATTTAAATGTCCTACTTAAGGTGAAGCTTTGCTCATGAATATTAATTACGTTACTGACGTTCACCCAGTAGGCCTGACTACTGAAATGAAGACATTACTAATTAGAGCTGCTGAATTAACAAAACCTACTGTTAAGAGGACACACGGCTGATTAATGAGTATGAATACATTAACATTTATTAAGCTACTTGACTTTACTTAGTGGAAAGTTACCAGGCCTGCGATATTTTATTGTTTACTGACATATAGGCTACTCATTTTACTTAATAACGTTAACTTAACTTGTAACAAACTAACAAACAGCATATGCTGCAAGACGCAGAAAACAGCTGGAACTGACAGGAATCCGATATAGATTAAAATCAGTGTAAACACAATAGTGCGCTCGCGATTTCTCTGTTTACACTGGATAGATACAACCCAAAATAGACTATTTTAATGTAAAACGTGGTTTGCGTACAAGACTACATGTGCCTTACTTTGATGACGATGATCTTGAAGTCATTCCCTTTAGTCCAGTTGTCAAAAGCAAAACGCAAGCTGGTAATTAGTAGAGAACTTAGACAAATAAAATGTTTTTAGGCCGCAGCGCCCTCTGATGGTCAAAACAAACCACGATGGGACAAACAAAGTTTTTCGCAACTCTGAAACAACTTGTTCATGGATTCACCAAACGGCATCTAGTGACAAACCATCGGAATACTGAAATGTTGCGAAGCTGCATTCGGATCGGAAATTTTGCGGGAGCGGGCGGTCAAAAAAATATAGCGCAGGTCGCACCATCCCACGATTTGGTGCATAACAACAGTGATGGAGTTCCAGAAACAATAGGCTTGTTGCAGTAGCCGGTGTTACACGGTGTTTGGTCGTACAATGATTACATCATTTTTTTGCTGCTCAACAGATCCTGAGCTCAAATATCTGATCTTGTGAGATGTGCTCCTTTACAGAGTGCGCGTGAATGCGAAACTGAAAGTGAAAGTAAACAGCGAGCGCTAGGGATGTAACGATATCAAAATCTCACGATACGATATTATGGCGATATGAATTCCACGATACGATATTTATTGCGGTATTTAAAAAGAAAAAAGACAAATGAAGAATTGGGAAAAAATTCAAATGTGGTACATTTTAAAGTTAAATTATTCTATCTAGTGCACTTTGAGAGTTCAAAATTAAGAGCTCCAACCCTTGTTCTTAACTAAGAAAACTTAAGTCAGAAAAAAGTCTTGTAGCTGAACTTTAAAGGGGACTCGACCCTCTTTTTATTTGTGATATACTGTCTCAGTCTAAATTACACTCACACTGCTGTTTTAGGAAGCTAAACTAATTAGAACATAATAATAATAACAGCAGTGACAGTAGAAGCCATATATTGTAAAACAACTGCACTGTAAAATAAATGAAAATGAATCTTTTTTCTTTACACTACAGCAGGGAAATTACAATACTTCTATCCTAATTTCTCCACTTGAAAGAGATATTTGATATTTTGAATCTGGACTGCATTTAAACCGCTAGCTGTCAGAAATTCATATACTGCACTTTAAGCTTTTATTTTGACGGAAACTCCAGCTTCAGTGAAAACAGGATTACAAAAACACATAATGTGCCAAAGCATAATGACCCAAAACACATATATTTTAAAAACTACACTTTTTGCCCGGAAGACCTATAGTTTCATATCGTCATGTGACCAAGATAATATCGAGACAGTTTTGCTATCGCACGATATTAATAATATCGTTACATCAGCGAGCGCACATTCACAAGCGATTTCAATACCCCACATATTGAAAATGCGTAAATTAAATATATTAGCAGGGTTTGAATTGAACTTTTCCACTCACCAGCCAATTTGACTACTACATTTTTCAGTTACCGGCCATTTATAATTTCTAGTAGCCAAAAAAAAATAAATTACATAAATAAACCAACAGCTTGGGCTGTCCACACTAGATGTGACAAAGCGGGTGTTGAAAATCATTTGAACTTTGTGTCAGTACGTCATAAATAGAACAAGGCATCAGTTTACTGTCTGGGATTTGTCGTGTCGACAGTAGACAGCATCACTGAATATAATGGGTTCTGTAGTATTTTGTCGCGCCGCTCACATCCGGTGTGAGTCTTCAGTCATTTTTCAGCTCTTATTGCTTCAATGCAAAGGAAACCAGGGCTGTTATTTGTTGGGTATGTTCAAGTAAGCTAGATAGATATGCACAGATGCTGCAATTAAGCTGCATTTAATATATCATGATGACTCATGAGTTCAGTATTTGCACTAATTTTGCATAGATTTGGCTTAAATGAACTTGCCCAAGAAAGCAATGAACATAATTTACGAAAAGTAACTGGCCAGTGGTTTGCCAGCATTACCCGCCACAGCTGATTTTTACCTGCATTTGGGTGTTAATTTTGAAACCCTGAATATTAGATTGTTTGCAGGAGCAGAACACAAAAATTGCGGTAACTGTTACAAATCCAGCGGAAGCGGAAGCGTAACAAAGACTGAAATCAGGGTTGCCAGATGTGTGACACAAAACCAGCCAAATTGATACTCAAAACTAGCCCAATCAGCGGTTTTCCACTCCGTCGGGGATACTCTCCGTCTAAAAAGCATTCCGGGAAGTAGGGGGACATTTTTTTTTAACAGTGTAAAAAGTAGCCTAATTCCGCTGTAAAACCACGGACTTGGCAACACTGCGATAGAAGCTCCGAACCACTGAATCTCTCTACATTTTCTTTTTAGTCAATTTAAAAATCACTATAGTTATAGCCTCCATTTCTCTCTCTACATTTTATTTTTGTATTTATTTATTTATTTTTCAGGATACGTTTATATATTTATGTAACTCATGACATGTTGTAATGGCCGAACATTTTGTAAATATAATGTAAATGGTTCTGTTTCTTTTATTCAGGTTACATTCAGTCAACATTTCTACATATATATTTGTAGCGAGTCGTGATTTATTGGTGCCCATATTTCGCACGTCTGTGTTTGGACAGAAGTGTTGATTATAAATCATTTCGAGCAGAAAGGAAGGCTATTTTCCCGTGTCACTTCTGAGCATCTTTCTAACCAGCAGCAGCGTGTAGAAGCTCTTCCATTACGGTCCCCACAGGCCCGGCGCAAATGCCACTTCCACTCCAATAACAGACCCACGCCGAGATGCGAAAGCGCCGTGTCCACAGACATTTCCTTCATGATACAGCAGTATCAAGGTTACACGTCCATGCTTGTGAGCGCTTTATCGTAAATCACTGTGAAACTGCCATGATGGTTATTCAGGAAGGCAATCGAGCGCCACCACGCTTCATAAATGTAACCCTGGACCACAAAACCAGTCATAAGGGTCAATTTTTTAAAATCGAGATTTATACATCATCTGAAAGCTTTCCATTGATGTATGGTTTGTTAGGATCGGACAATATTCGGCTGAGATACAACTATTTGCAAATCTGGAATCTGAGGGTGCAAAAAAATCTAAATATTGAGAAAATCATCTTTAAAGTTACATTTACATTACATTTAGTCATTTAGTAGAAGCTTTTATCCGAAATGACTTACAAATGAGGACAATAGAAGCAATCAAAATCAACAAAAGAGCAATGATATTCAAGTGCTATAACAAGTCTCAGTTATCTTAACGCAGTATATGCAGCAAATTTTTTTTAAATTATATAATAAATAAAAAGAAAACAGATAGAATAGAGCAAGCTAGTGTTAGAGGCCTAGTTGTCCAAATGAAGTTCTTAGCAATGCATATTACTAATTAAGTTTTGATATATTTACGGTAGGAAATGTACAAAATATCTTCATGGAACATGATCTTTACTTAACATCCTAATGATTTTTGGCATAAAAGAAAAATGGATCATTTTGACCCATACAATGTATTGTTGGCTATTGCTACAAAAATACCTGTGCTGCTTATTTACTGAAAATTGAGTGTTTACTATTGTCCTTTTGGAATTATTGACACACTATTTTCCTATTTAATACTGTAAAGTTGCTTTGACACAATCATTATTGTTAAAAGTGCTATATAAATAAAGGTGACTTGTCTTGACTGTTTTTGTGCTCCCGGGTCACATATAAAGCACTCATGGGCCTCAGACACCTCTTCTCATTAAGAGCTCCTCCGCTGCGCCATCAGAGAGAGTGTGTTTTCATTCACGCCTGCCCTCATGAGCACGCCAGCATGTCAGAACATTTCATTTCGACGCATGCATGAATTGATGACTCGCTCGCGTCCGCTACAGGTCACTTTGCTGGAAAGCCATCTATCTGAGGACGTCTCTGGAGCAGCGCACACATGCTGGCCCCGATTGCTTCTGTGAAGCGAATGAATGCATGGAAACACATGTGTTTGGATCCCTGTGAAGGCCCGAGGCGATGACAAGGCGATCAAACCGCACGTGTCAAATATAAATTGCTTTGACCTTTTTCCTCTCAGACTCGTGTCTCTGTGTCGGCAGGGGACGTTTTTAATATGAACCGAAAATAGTGTGAAAGTCTGCAAAATATTAGAGGGATGGAAAATGCTGAAAAATAACGAAGGTGGGTTTTATTCTCTGTGGGACAAACTCAAATGATCCTGAATATTTTATGCAATTTCCCCGCGGACGCGCAGGTAACCTTGAACGCAATATGTTTGGATGCTGACTGGTCAGATTTAACGCTTTCCTGTGCATCTTTGTACATGACAAAATCTGAATGCTATATAACATTTAATAAGGTATTGTTCATGGAACATGATCTTTACTTAACATCCTAATGATTTTTGGCATAAAAGAAAAATGGATCATTTTGACCCATACAATGTATTGTTGGCTATTGCTACAAAAATACCTGTGCTGCTTATTTACTGAAAATTGAGTGTTTACTATTGTCCTTTTGGAATTATTGACACACTATTTTCCTATTTAATACTGTAAAGTTGCTTTGACACAATCATTATTGTTAAAAGTGCTATATAAATAAAGGTGACTTGTCTTGACTGTTTTTGTGCTCCCGGGTCACATATAAAGCACTCATGGGCCTCAGACACCTCTTCTCATTAAGAGCTCCTCCGCTGCGCCATCAGAGAGAGTGTGTTTTCATTCACGCCTGCCCTCATGAGCACGCCAGCATGTCAGAACATTTCATTTCGACGCATGCATGAATTGATGACTCGCTCGCGTCCGCTACAGGTCACTTTGCTGGAAAGCCATCTATCTGAGGACGTCTCTGGAGCAGCGCACACATGCTGGCCCCGATTGCTTCTGTGAAGCGAATGAATGCATGGAAACACATGTGTTTGGATCCCTGTGAAGGCCCGAGGCGATGACAAGGCGATCAAACCGCACGTGTCAAATATAAATTGCTTTGACCTTTTTCCTCTCAGACTCGTGTCTCTGTGTCGGCAGGGGACGTTTTTAATATGAACCGAAAATAGTGTGAAAGTCTGCAAAATATTAGAGGGATGGAAAATGCTGAAAAATAACGAAGGTGGGTTTTATTCTCTGTGGGACAAACTCAAATGATCCTGAATATTTTATGCAATTTCCCCGCGGACGCGCAGGTAACCTTGAACGCAATATGTTTGGATGCTGACTGGTCAGATTTAACGCTTTCCTGTGCATCTTTGTACATGACAAAATCTGAATGCTATATAACATTTAATAAGGTATTGATCAAATTTAAGCGAGTAGGATACATTCTTTTGGGAAGGAGTCTAATTAGAAGTAGTGATCAGCAAAAGTGTGTATCATTTATGAGTTCTGTGTTATTTGCTTTGGCAAGGTCAAAGAGCACTTTTCTAAATTATTCTCCATCTGGATCCATATTTTGTAATATTTATCTTTATTAGTGCTGTTTGCTGAGTTAAGCATCGCTGTAAATGCTGCCCAACATCAGCAACACTGCTAACAGAAATATGTTCCAAATACATTTTGCTAACGTTACTGTTAAGATATGAAAATGTCGTTCTCTGAACGATTTGATCATTTTGCAAACATTATGGGAAAGTTGCTTTTGCTGACACTTGTAACTTGTATTAATGTTTTTTAAAAAAAAACATTAGAAGAACGTCCAACTAAAATGTTTCAGAAAAACATTCCATGAACAATGTATGCTTTTGTGCTAATGTTTTGAGAATGTTATTAAAGACCAACTGAACAAACATTCTATTAATATTACTGAATGTTAGTTCATAACTTTGAGAGAACCTTGCCAGAACATTCTGAGAACTTTCCCTGTTTGCTGGACACAAGCCACCCAGCAACTGCATAGCAACACACTAAAAATGTGGTTTATTTGGACGATTTTGGGATGACTGGACCTTCATTTTTGGTGTTTTGACATCTATAAATAGCCACTGTGTAATAATTTAAAATTGTGAGTTCATATCTCAGAATTCTGACTTTTTTCTTGCAATTCTCCAAAGGGCGAGTCAGAATTGTGAGATATAAACTCAGAATTCTGACCTTTTCTTTTCTTTGAATTACATCTTGCGATTCAAATTAAATATAATATTGATATTTGCTGTTTATCTCACAATTCCGTAAAATAAAAAAAGACGCTACGTGATAAAAAATAGATAGAAGATAGAAAGTTGTAATTATCATTATTTTTTATTAAATTTTTTTATTGGCACAAAACATAATTGTGAGATATAATTAAGAGAAAAAACTATTGAGAGAAAAAAACAGAATTGCAAGAGAGTAAGTCATAATTCTGATTTCATATCTTGCGATTCTGAGTTTATATTTCACAATTCGACTTTTTTCTACATGAACGCAGATTTGCAAGAATTAAACTCAGATGTAAAAGACTTTCTTTTCTTTGAAATACATCTTGCAACTCTGTCACAAAACAAAAAATAATAAAGATAATGGCTTCTCATCTCACAATTCTGTACAATAAAAAAAGAAAAAAGTCCAACTAAAATGTTTCAGAAAAACATGCCATGAGCAATGAATAATGGTTTTGTGCTACGTTTTGAGAACATGACTAAATTAACGTTCTATTAACTTCACTAAAAGAACGTTTCTTCGTAACCTCTGCTAAGAAGTTTTGAGAACGTTCCCTGCATAGCAACACACTAAAAATGTGGTGCATTTGGACTGATTTTGGGATGACGGGATCTTCATTCTTGGTGCTTTGACATCTATAATAGCCATTGTGCAATGATTTCAAAATAAACCCTGGCTTCGCACTTTAAATAAGGAGTTTGGCCCAAATTTTCCAGAACTGGATGGTCGCCTGGAAGCCTTCAGCCCGGACCGGAATGGCAACAGCTTGCCTGGATGACTGATGAATAATCCTTCAAGGATCATAATCTACCATAATTAAAACATAATGCAATATGTTGTTTTCCGCCGTTCGACTTCAACTCTTCCTCGCGGCACCTGAGTCGACCCGTGACGTGTTGCAATTAGTGGCTTGCACTTACTACGGTGAAGTGCTATTTCCTTCCCGCCCATTTGCTGGAAAACACAAGATTGCTTTTACCTTCTGCTTACACATTAGCTCCATTAGATAGAAAAATCACTGCGAGTGCAGAAAGCCCTTCTTTTGTCTGCTTGTTGCCATGACAACGCATCGTGCCCAACAATACGGAGACTTGGGAAAGACGGGTCACCGAGGAGCATTTGGATTTGTGCCGATTACTGCACTCAACATCGCTGAGGTGAGAGCGAGTCAGTCTCCTCTGCTCTCCACCGCAAACATAAGACCACTAACGTTTCTCTACAGTTCTGCGTGTGTGTGTTTTAGGCTTGAAGAAGGATTGACAGATAAAATGTCATCTCTAACGTCATGTGCTTTTCCAGAAGTGCGTAAAATCAGACAGAAATAAGAGCCACCCAGCAACTGCATAGCAACACACTAAAAATGTGGTTTATTTGGACGATTTTGGGATGACTGGACCTTCATTTTTGGTGTTTTGACATCTATAAATAGCCACTGTGTAATAATTTAAAATTGTGAGTTCATATCTCAGAATTCTGACTTTTTTCTTGCAATTCTCCAAAGGGCGAGTCAGAATTGTGAGATATAAACTCAGAATTCTGACCTTTTCTTTTCTTTGAATTACATCTTGCGATTCAAATTAAATATAATATTGATATTTGCTGTTTATCTCACAATTCCGTAAAATAAAAAAAGACGCTACGTGATAAAAAATAGATAGAAGATAGAAAGTTGTAATTATCATTATTTTTTATTAAATTTTTTTATTGGCACAAAACATAATTGTGAGATATAATTAAGAGAAAAAACTATTGAGAGAAAAAAACAGAATTGCAAGAGAGTAAGTCATAATTCTGATTTCATATCTTGCGATTCTGAGTTTATATTTCACAATTCGACTTTTTTCTACATGAACGCAGATTTGCAAGAATTAAACTCAGATGTAAAAGACTTTCTTTTCTTTGAAATACATCTTGCAACTCTGTCACAAAACAAAAAATAATAAAGATAATGGCTTCTCATCTCACAATTCTGTACAATAAAAAAAGAAAAAAGTCCAACTAAAATGTTTCAGAAAAACATGCCATGAGCAATGAATAATGGTTTTGTGCTACGTTTTGAGAACATGACTAAATTAACGTTCTATTAACTTCACTAAAAGAACGTTTCTTCGTAACCTCTGCTAAGAAGTTTTGAGAACGTTCCCTGCATAGCAACACACTAAAAATGTGGTGCATTTGGACTGATTTTGGGATGACGGGATCTTCATTCTTGGTGCTTTGACATCTATAATAGCCATTGTGCAATGATTTCAAAATAAACCCTGGCTTCGCACTTTAAATAAGGAGTTTGGCCCAAATTTTCCAGAACTGGATGGTCGCCTGGAAGCCTTCAGCCCGGACCGGAATGGCAACAGCTTGCCTGGATGACTGATGAATAATCCTTCAAGGATCATAATCTACCATAATTAAAACATAATGCAATATGTTGTTTTCCGCCGTTCGACTTCAACTCTTCCTCGCGGCACCTGAGTCGACCCGTGACGTGTTGCAATTAGTGGCTTGCACTTACTACGGTGAAGTGCTATTTCCTTCCCGCCCATTTGCTGGAAAACACAAGATTGCTTTTACCTTCTGCTTATACATTAGCTCCATTAGATAGAAAAATCACTGCGAGTGCAGAAAGCCCTTCTTTTGTCTGCCTGTTGCCATGACAACGCATCGTGCCCAACAATACGGAGACTTGGGAAAGACGGGTCACCGAGGAGCATTTGGATTTGTGCCGATTACTGCACTCAACATCGCTGAGGTGAGAGCGAGTCAGTCTCCTCTGCTCTCCACCGCAAACATAAGACCACTAACGTTTCTCTACAGTTCTGCGTGTGTGTGTTTTAGGCTTGAAGAAGGATTGACAGATAAAATGTCATCTCTAACGTCATGTGCTTTTCCAGAAGTGCGTAAAATCAGACAGAAATAAGTGTCGGAAATGAACACGGAAGGTCCTGCTGTATTTTGGCTTAATCGGTTGGGGTTTAAAAGTGGCAGCTAACAGGGAACGTTCTCACAAAGTACATTAATGTTTCTTAAAAGTTATATACATCTTAGGACAAGGAAGGGAAAACGTTCTGAGATCAACATTCTTGGAACGTCCTCATGATGTTATTTGTACTTGAGCATTCTAGGAAACGGTTTTTTAACCTATAAATAACGTTGCAATCACGACAAGGGGCCCGTTCTTCGTACGTCGCTAACTTTGATTGATTGTTGATGATTTGGCGTGATCTTGGATTGTTTGGTTCTTTGAAGCTCTTCTCGGAGTTGCTGTGATAGCAACAGGTCCTTAAGCTTAACCCTGCTCGGGAGCAGCTTATTTCATGTAAACAGAATTAGATTGCATCTTTTTAAGCACAATTGATAGTTAAAATCTGTCCCAGCCATAGCTACTTTATTACAAGAGCATCCTACTGATCCAGGAACAATCATTTAAAATAATAATAATAAGCCAGTTTTACTCATTGAAAGATTAATTCATCATAAAATGATTACTTAACAATTGTATTCGAGTCTTACACACATGCTATACAGATCATGTAGGGTCGTGCTTTAATTTGAGTGCTGACAGATATTATGGGAGTGGCTTGATGGAGCGCAGGAGATGCAGATAACTTGATCTTAAAGGGTTAGTTCACCCAAAAATGAAAATTAGGCTGTGTTTTACTCACCCTCGAAGCATCCTAGGTGTGTATGACTTTCTTCTTTCAGACGAATCCAGTCGGAGTTATATTAAAAACTGTCCTGGCTATTCCAAGCTCTATCGTTGCAGTCAGCGGGTGTTGCAGTGCTTCAGTCCACAAGTCGTCAAATAAAGCGCGCGCATTTATAATAAAGCGTGCCGCAGACGGCTCCGGGGGATGAATAAAGCCCCCCTGTAGCGAATCCATGAGTTTTTGTAAGAAAAATATCCATATTTCAAACGTAATAACGGGTGTTGCAGTGCTTCAGTCCACAAGTCGTCAAATAAAGCGCGCGCATTTATAATAAAGCGTGCCGCAGACGGCTCCGGGGGATGAATAAAGCCCCCCTGTAGCGAATCCATGAGTTTTTGTAAGAAAAATATCCATGTTTCAAACGTAATAAACACTTTTCTCTCACTTCTGTTATCTGTCATACGTGGATTCGTTCCGGCGGAAGGCGTACGACGTATGCGCAGCGCGCGCGCCTCTGATATATGCTAGTCTCGCGAGTTTGATTACAGGAGCAAAGGAAGCAAAGTTTCCTTACTTTAGCAAAGGAAAACCAATCTCTTCTTGGTTTATATCGAAATCCTCCGACATTTTTCTTTGCAAATCTTCGGTTTGTACTTCTAATTCGTGACCGGCGTTTTGTTTTGTTCTATCTCCGCCTTAGTCACTAATCTCGCAACGCCGCGCGTCTTACGTCATCCGCCGGAACTGCTTCAGTGTATGACAGTCAGCGGAAGTGAGAGAAAAGTGTTTATTACGTTTGAAATATGGATGTTTTTCTTACTCGCTACAGGGGGCCTTTATTCATCCCCCGGAGCCGTCTGCGGCACGCTTTATTATAAATGCGTGCGCTTTATTTGACGACTTGTGGACTGAAGCACTGCAACACCCACTTACTGCAACGATAGAGCTTGGAATAGCCAGGACCGTTTTTAATATAATTCCGACTGGATTCGTCTGAAAGAAGAAAATCATATACACCTAGGATGCTTCGAGGGTAAGTAAAACACAAGCTAATTTTCATTTTTGGGTGAACTAACCCTTAAGAAACTTGAATTAATGCTGTCACGTAACAAATCTGTTTCAAAGATAAAATTAAATTAATTGTTAATTATTACATTGAAATAAAAATGTAAAGCCTGTACAAATATTAGAAATCTAGAAATCGTATAATTGGGAATCATGTAAAAAAAAAATTTAAAAAAATAAAAACAGAGCACATTTCATTGATCTATTATACTATTATAGCTAGTTTCCTTATAAAGGTCCAGGAATTTGTCACGTTTTTTTGTCAGGTGTCTTTTTGAATTTTATGACGTCATCACGTTGCTGTCTTAAATAATTAAATAATTACACTACACTCTTAAAATAAAGGTGCTTCACGATGCCATAGAAGAACCTTTTTTTGTCTAAATGGTTCCATAAAGATCCTTTAACATCTGAAGAACCTTTCTGTTTCACAAAAGCTTCTTTGTAGTGAAAGAAGGTTCTTCAGATTATAAAAAGGTAAGAAAGAGATGCTTCTTGACTGAATGCTTCTTTGTGGAACCAAAAATTCTTCTGTGGCATCGCTGTGAAGAAACTTTTAAGCATCTTTATTTTTAAGAGTGCATCTTTGCAACATCAGAATCAGATAACATTGACAGTTATTGAAATGAACTGAATCAACATTGAACTAAGCTGACTTGAATAATTAGTGTCTTCAGTAGAGCTGCCTTACATCTTAAGTTGAGTTTGTTTCATAATTGTTTAATTTTAAAACACAATTACTTCACAATTACTGTGAAGCTGCACTGAAACAATCTGCATCATAATAAATGTGAAAGAAATGTGAATAGACTTGTGGCTTTATCAACCATGACCTCACTCATCATTCACACCACTTCTGAAATAGAAACAGAAACTAAACGAACTAAAGCGAGTTAGCTGGTCATGCTTGGTTTTAGCTGGTCTTCCAGTCTGGCCAGACAAGTTAGACCAAAAACTCTCTAAAACCGCAAACTAGGCTAGTTTGGTGGTCATTTAAGGACGGCTCCGGGGGATGAATAAAGCCCCCCTGTAGCGAATCCATGAGTTTTGTAAGAAAAATATCCATGTTTCAAACGTAATAAACACTTTTCTCTCACTTCTGTTATCTGTCATACGTGGATTCGTTCCGGCGGAAGGCGTACGACGTATGCGCAGCGCGCGCGCCTCTGATATATGCTAGTCTCGCGAGTTTGATTACAGGAGCAAAGGAAGCAAAGTTTCCTTACTTTAGCAAAGGAAAACCAATCTCTTCTTGGTTTATATCGAAATCCTCCGACATTTTTCTTTGCAAATCTTCGGTTTGTACTTCTAATTCGTGACCGGCGTTTTGTTTTGTTCTATCTCCGCCTTAGTCACTAATCTCGCAACGCCGCGCGTCTTACGTCATCCGCCGGAACTGCTTCAGTGTATGACAGTCAGCGGAAGTGAGAGAAAAGTGTTTATTACGTTTGAAATATGGATGTTTTTCTTACTCGCTACAGGGGGCCTTTATTCATCCCCCGGAGCCGTCTGCGGCACGCTTTATTATAAATGCGTGCGCTTTATTTGACGACTTGTGGACTGAAGCACTGCAACACCCACTTACTGCAACGATAGAGCTTGGAATAGCCAGGACCGTTTTTAATATAATTCCGACTGGATTCGTCTGAAAGAAGAAAGTCATACACACCTAGGATGCCTCGAGGGTGAGTAAAACACAGCCTAATTTTCATTTTTGGGTGAACTAACCCTTAAGAAACTTGAATTAATGCTGTCACGTAACAAATCTGTTTCAAAGATAAAATTAAATTAATTGTTAATTATTACATTGAAATAAAAATGTAAAGCCTGTACAAATATTAGAAATCGTGGATATAAATAATTGGGAATCATGTAAAAAAAAAATTTAAAAAAATAAAAACAGAGCACATTTCATTGATCTATTATAGCATTTAGGCTAGTTTCCTTATAAAGGTCCAGGAATTTGTCACGTTTTTTTGTCAGGTGTCTTTTTGAATTTTATGACGTCATCACGTTGCTGTCTTAAATAATTAAATAATTACACTACACTCTTAAAATAAAGGTGCTTCACGATGCCATAGAAGAACCTTTTTTTGTCTAAATGGTTCCATAAAGATCCTTTAACATCTGAAGAACCTTTCTGTTTCACAAAAGCTTCTTTGTAGTGAAAGAAGGTTCTTCAGATTATAAAAAGGTAAGAAAGAGATGCTTCTTGACTGAATGCTTCTTTGTGGAACCAAAAATTCTTCTGTGGCATCGCTGTGAAGAAACTTTTAAGCATCTTTATTTTTAAGAGTGCATCTTTGCAACATCAGAATCAGATAACATTGACAGTTATTGAAATGAACTGAATCAACATTGAACTAAGCTGACTTGAATAATTAGTGTCTTCAGTAGAGCTGCCTTACATCTTAAGTTGAGTTTGTTTCATAATTGTTTAATTTTAAAACACAATTACTTCACAATTACTGTGAAGCTGCACTGAAACAATCTGCATCATAATAAATGTGAAAGAAATGTGAATAGACTTGTGGCTTTATCAACCATGACCTCACTCATCATTCACACCACTTCTGAAATAGAAACAGAAACTAAACGAACTAAAGCGAGTTAGCTGGTCATGCTTGGTTTTAGCTGGTCTTCCAGTCTGGCCAGACAAGTTAGACCAAAAACTCTCTAAAAACGCAAACTAGGCTAGTTTGGTGGTCATTTAAGACCAGCAGACCACTCTCTCTCTCCTCATTCTGGACATATTAATTGACATTTGTGAGGTGAAACTTGTTAAATGGAATTAATTTCCGCTCAGACAGACTCTGAGGAGATTTGAAATGAAGGCTACGGAGTGACGCTTCAGAGATCTCCACACAAACTCGGTCATACTTCATCTGAATTCAGTGGAGATCTTGTTCTTGTTCCACAACTTTTCCATGATGTTTCACTCTCAGGTCCCGGGGAGAAATAAAAACACAAAATGAGTTGGCTGTGGAAGGCCGTTCACACCACAGAATGAGAAAAATGAACTTTTTATCACGATTTAGACTTCTCCCTCAGAATTGTGAGATATAAACTTAATTCTGAGTTTACATCCCGCAATTCTGACTGTTTATTTCTGAATTATTTCCTTCTCTGAATTACTTCTCACAATTCTGTTTTTCGCATCACAAAATAAAAAACAAAAAGGCAATTCCAAGAATCATAATTCTATCTTTTTTCTGAGTTTATATCAGAACAAAAAGTCTGAATTGTGAGATAAAAAGATCCCCTGGCAGAAACAAGCTTCAGTATTTCCCACCAAGTGCAATAACGATAACTATAAAGATAATGTTTTTAAAATAATTCTAAATTTAAGAGAATAGCCACACCACAACTACAACTATAATGATACAAAGGAAAGATATCGCTGGAATCACGATAAACAAAAAAACATTGGGAGCCAATCAGAATCCATCGACTTTAAAGACCTCGTGCATTTAAAGCAACAGACAACAATTAACAGAATGTCATTATTTGTTGATGTGGAAGCCAAAATATTTATTGTTATAGTTTTCATTTTATAAGTGTGAGCAGGCCTAGTGTACAGCTATAAAATGCATGTGAAGCAACTCAGATCATTTATGATAAATAATTCAAATTTGCTATCCTGGCAAATCTGAGACATCATTGAGATCCGTTCTGAAACTCTAGACGAGACACATGTGAGAAACATCTGAGAAGTTTCAAGCAATGGCTCCATTTGCTCCTCATTTCATCTGTCTGGCAGAAACAAGTGATATTCTGAAGTCGATTTTTCTTTCCTGTGGGTTTTGAGGCCCGTTCATTTCTCAGACTTGACATTTTCATTGTTTAATCTCACAGGTGATTATATTTTATTGCAGTAATGTTCACTTTGATCATTTACGATCCTTTTCCTCGGATATTTGGGCCGCATTTCATTAAACACACAGCAGGCAGCAAACCCCAAATAAAAGAAGCGGCATAAATAAAGCCAAAACAGCCGTCGAGCGCAGCTAATGATCAAATGCTCTTGACCTCAGAGAGGATTTCTTCAGTGAATGGAGCGCTAATGGACGATTCCCACAATGCAATGAGATCCACAAGACAAAGAAACGAAGGAGCCAATCGGTCTGTACAGTATGTGATTGCATCGGGTGATTCTCATTGCGACGGGAGGGTGAAGCCTCGCTCTCGCCACCTGTTATTTAGCGCTGATGGCTCATCTGACGCGTCAGCACGGTTAAGCTGTGGGCAGAGGATGGGTTCCAGCTGGGAGATGTGTTCACACATGCTCAGTGGCCCAGACACACACACACACACACACACACACACAGAACGATAGATAAAGCGATGGAAAGGTAGTCTCAGAGAGATGGATAGAGCAACGGAATAGAGTGGCAGAATGATAGATAAAGCAAAGGAATGATAGACCGACAGAGTGATAGATATAGCGACTCAATGATAGAGAGAGAACAACAGATAGAACGACAAAACAGTAGTTAAAGCGATGAAACGGTGGAGCGTCAAGGATAGAGCAACAGAATGTTAGAGCGACATAACAACAGAGTGATAGAGAAACAGAATAATAGACTGAACAGAGCAATAGATCGAGTGACAGAACGATAGATAAAGCGATAAAGTGACAGAGTGATGGATAGAGCAACAGGACGATAGAGCGACGTAACAACAGAGTGATAGAGTGACAGAATAATAGATAAAGTGATGGAACAGCAGAGAGATGGAACAACAGAGTGATAGAGTGACAGAATAATAGATAAAGTGATGGAACAGCAGAGAGATGGAACAACAGAGCAACAAACAGAAAGATAGATAAAGCGATAAAGTGACAGAGTGATGGATAGAGCAACAGAACGATAGAGCGATGTAACAACAGAGTGATAGAGCAACAGAATAATAGATAAAGTGATGGAACAGCAGAGAGATGGAACAACAGAGTGATAGAGCAACAGAATAATAGATCAAGAATTGTAACAGCAGAGCAACAGACAGAGCAATAGACAGAGTGACAGAACGATAGATAAAGCGATAGAGTGACAGAGTGATGGATAGAGCAACAGAACGATAGATAAAGCCATGAAATGGTAGAGTGACAAGAGAGCGACACAATGTTAGAGCAACAGATAGATAGAGCGATATAGCCACAGAATAACAGATAGAGCAACAAAATGATAGATAAAGTGAAGAAATGGTGGAGTGACAGATAGAGAGAAAACGATGGATACAGCAACAGAATCATAGATAAAGTGAAGACAGAATAGATTGACAGAATGATAGAGCAACACATCGATAGAGCAATGGATAGCACTACAGAATGATAGCTAAAGCGATTGAATGGTAGAGCGACAGAATGATAGATAAAGTGATGGAACGGTAGAGTGGCAGATAGAAAGAGCGCCAGAACGATGGAAGGAAAACGTGATGTTTTTATTGGTATTTTTGTTTGAATATTTTTTTGCAAATAAGCAGAAATTATTTTTAAAGATGCAGGTCTGAGTTATTTAGTAAATGGGCGATAGTATGAATAACATTGTGGTATTTATCAAGAATCAGTCGTTCAATCCTTTTAAATCTGTCATTCTGAATTATCCAAAAACTCACTCAAAAGACACTCACTGGTCGCCACCTGCTGCTATAATGATGTAACCTACAGAATTAATGGTGAATGAATCTAAATGCAAGATTTGAGTCACTCAAGCATTATAAATGCTTTTATATCATTGTATTATTATCATAATGCAGCGTAAATGTTCATGTTTTGTTATTTAACTCCTGCATTACCTGCAGGTTTCGTGTGTTTTGACTGCAGATGGCTTTGCATCATCACAGTCTGTTTGGCTCTTAAATAAAGAGAAATAAAAGTTTTTCCGCAGCGGCAATAAGCACAGATTTGATTTGGAACACAGACTCCTCGTTCTCTCAGTCTCTCTCTCTCTCTCACACACACACACACACACACACACACACACGTTTAACACAATATGCCCTATTTTGAGAAAACGCAGCATCTGTGTTCTATAAATTAGCGAGTGTTATCTTCAGTCGGCTTCCCAATGAGCTGGAAGAGCCGAGGAGAGCGCGGGAGGAAGAATCCGGCTCATTCCGAGTGATGTCAGCTGCATTCTAATGTCTGGTGATTGCATCTCCTCCTAAAATGTCAAGTGCATTTCCATTTAAAGTGCTTGCTTAAACACCCATGAAGAGGGGACACACGGGCGCTCCGTGCATAAAGGCATGAAGAGGAGTCTCTCAAGAGCCGGCGGCCAGAAGAAAATCACCTCCTTCCCCTTTTTTCCCGCAGCACCTTTAGACAATGCCTGCTAATGCTGCATCTCTCCCTAAAGATAGAAGCCGGTCGCAGACTCTCCAGAGCGCCGACACCATCCCACACACATGTACATGTATATATAATTTGTTAACCTCAAGATAGGAGCCGTATATTACATATATTAGCTCCCTGCAGCGTTGAACTGAGTCATCGCTTCAGTCCATATTGCAACATTTATAGTGTCAGAAATTCCATTTTGAACATACAGAATTAAATTCCCACCTGCTATGTTCAGTTTTTCCGACTGGTTATTGAATATTGCAACACTCAAATTGCATTTTTTTTTTCCAAAGGAAAATTCTCAATATTAAACTTTAACAGACCTTAGTCAAGGTAAATTACTAACAAACTTTCTGGGCCTACCAAAACTGCAAAATTGCATGCAAAAACACCTTAACCCTATAAAGCGTGCTCTATCATCTTTGATACGCAAATTTCTAAGGTTTCAAACATGATAAAAACTAACCAAAATCAACCAACTGAGAAATATTATTGGGAGATATAGTGACAACTGATATTTATATAATTATATCAAATCTGGATCTTTTGAGGAGCGTTTGTTTCCAGAAGCTTTACTTTCACTGTTCCTCAGCGGAGGAATGATCTTCACAAGCCTCCAGAACATCTCACATCTTCTGAGGAGCCTTTATTTCTTCAGCTCTCAATCACTGCATTATATGTTTGGAGCATTTCAATCTCATCTCACTGAGATTACTGGAGATATAGAGCGACCGCTGATATTTAGAGCATTTTATGTCAGTATCTGCTCTACTGTTAGAAAGTTCTCATTGATTTACAGTACATTACAAGCATCAGAATTTCATCACAGAAATAGCAGCAGCTGCACCAAATCTCACTCTATCAGACTATATGAGTCATAAAAGCCTGATGCATCACATTTCAGTAAAAAATTAAATGTAACAAAAACATAGAATTTTCTATATATGTCAGGCTTTGCGGGGTTAAATCAGTATGAAATATTAAGTGTTGCACAGCCTAATTTTTATTTGCCTCAAATTTAGCATGGCATCTACACTGAAAAGAGCTATAATGCCACAAAATAAATAAATAATGAAATCCTTAATTGCATTAGCAAGTGGCATGAAGGATTATACCAAGATCAGACAAGACCAACGACACACTCGCCACATTTCATTTTGAGTCATTAGAAATGTAAAATGACACGCTTGAATAAATCTCAAGTGAACGGCGCCAACCTGTGCCAACGAATGCACCGAACCTCCTCCAGCATCCATCACGGCCGCGTCCTCTGCCACCTTTTCCTGAGGCCTATAAACAACATAAATGATGCGTCGTGTGGAAGCATCATAAGAGAGATTTATTGAATGACACGTTTGGCCGTGCATCAGCCCTCTCGTTTGATACATTCTATTTAATTAGGATGCTGATGTAGAAATGTTTGCAGTGATGAAAAGGTAAAGGCAAGCTCACACACAGCATAAATAACCCACGTAACGACAGCAGTTTAATGTCCAATTAGATTAAAAGGGTCTGAGAAACAATGGCGCATTGTAGACGGACGCCTTAAGAGACGTTGATGGAAACGAAACGGATTCATTAGCTCCATCAAAGCATGACTTTTCAACAGCTCTGACCGTCTTGAACTCATCCGGCATGATTGATTTGGAGCTCTGAGCGCTCTGAGAAAAAGCATGTCAAAGGAGTCCATAAAGTTTTACATGCATTTACATGCATGAAGCACCGTTCTCGTGCATTTATGGAAAATACACCCATAACTTTGGCTGGTGAAAACCTGCTGCTGGTTCGCATGAAGTCTTATTTCTTACACTTTTCAAAATCAACCTTTTCAAGGTTCCAAAAGGGGTTTTCACAGAAGAAGAACCATTTTTGGTTCCCAAAAGAACCCTTCAGTTAACAGTTTCTAAAAGAACCATGTTAAAAATACCCTTTCCACTATAAAGAACCTTTTGTGCAATGGAAAGCTTCCATGAGTGTTAAAGATTCTTCATAGAAACAACCATTGCAATTAAGAACCTTTATTTGAAAATGTTGTGTTTTCAAAGACACTATGCTCTTAAAAATAAAGGGGTTTTCACATGCCATAGAAGAACCATTTTGGGTTCCTCAAAGAACCCTTCACTGATCAGTCCTAAAAAGATCAAGTTTTTCTAAAAATAAAGGTTCTTTATTGGCATCGATGGTTTCATGAAGAGACCCAAAAAGTGGAAAAAATTTTAATCTTTAGATTATTAAAATGTTCTTCACACTAAGAAAAAATGGAATGGTTCCACTGAAAGGTTCTCTGAGGAACCCAAAACGGTTCTTCAATGTTATTGCTTGCTAGATTTGATCTATTATTGTTATTATTGTTTTATTTTAATCATCCCCTTCAATGTCTATGCCGATTACGACCATAAAAACTGAGACACAGTTTAATGTGCTGCCGAATCCATTCATTCAGACTTCCACAATTAACCTGCATGCAGCCAAATTACAGCAACGACAGAGCAGCAGTGGATCAAGTAGATGGCTCCTCCCATCGACTGCAACCGACCAATCACACGGCTCCAGTCTGAGTCTGAGACGCTCCACAGAGACGTCCAGAACTTCAGCCAAGGACAGAAGAACGTGGCCCACATCAGAAGCACATGCGGCGTCTGGGTCCGTCCTGAGGGTGCGAATCAGCCTCATTTAAGAGACCTCGAGCTCAGACACACTTCAGGAGAAAGGACACACTCTTCTGCACCATCAAAATCTTAACAATCCATACAAAGTGTTTCTGTTGTATAATAAAACAAGGCTGCTGTCGGCTTTGGCTTGCCCAGCTGGGGTTTAAAATACAGGTAATATTTAGTAACTGAACTGATCTGATTAATGGCACTATTGTCTTCTGTAGAGCTGCTTTAATTTGCAACATGAACACTGTTTGTTTTTTATTACTGTTTATTAGAAAACATCTGTATTGTATAAAGCACTAAACTTAATAAGAGCTTAAATATAAAATATGCATTGAATAAACAAATATATATATATATATAAATAAATTCTAGCCATATATTTTAAATATGCTAAATATATACAGTGAATCATTTTGAATCGCTAATGCTTTTAAAAATGCTATTTATATTTAAAAATATATATATTTTCACATATATACAAAAACTGGGTGAAAGTATATTGGTAGAAAATATATGTACGTCAACATATTTGATCAAATATCAAATATATTTCGAAACATATTTAAAAACTTTTTTTTTTTTGTCAAATACGATTCATTTTAGTGAATCGGTTTGTTCAAATGAATATTGATTCAAAATTTGAGAGTGTGTTCATCACGGTTAAATACATAAATCTTGAATAGTTATTAAAGATAATCCCACTTTAAACTGATAGTTCACCTAAAAAAGGATCACTCTGCCATTATTTACAAACCTGTACGATCATTTCTGGATGAGCTATCACTTTAAAAAATATTAAAGGTAAAAAAATGGAATGCTTTTAAGTCTCGTTTTCCATTAAAATATCGAACAATTCTTAAACCAAGATACATTTACTTGAGCGACTTAAGATACTGAGTCTTCTTTTCTGAAATAATAATGCAAAATTAAGTTTATGCTTAAAATAAGAAAACAATATCTGTCAGTGAGGTCAGAAAAATGAATGTAATTCAAGGGAAAAATACGTTTAAGATATTTGTTCTTGTTTTAGGCATAAACTCAATTTCTCAATTTCTCAATAAACAAGACTTTATATCTTCAGTAACTTTGTTTCTCAAGTACAGTAAATGTATCTTTATTTAAGAATGTTTGTGTATTTGTACCGTAAACAGGACACACATACTGAGGACAAAGCATTTATTAGTGTCTCGTGTAGTTCACTTGTGAACGTTTGCAGCTTGAGTTTGTGAAGAAACGGTTCAGCAACCAAGTACCTTCATCAACATTAAACCCACCGCATTTCTAAAATTATTATGCATAACGGTTTCACGATTTGTATTATTTCATAATTGAATTAAACTTCGATTATGAGCGCATGGGATCCTGTAATCACGACTTCAAGAGCGGATCATTACGGCACAGATGAAGACGAGGAGAGCGGCGCTCCTCTCCAACGCAAGATTACGGTAACTATACCACGGTCCCGGAGGAGAGCCGCTAACCAGCACCTCCATCAGACTAACTACTCGACGCACTGATGTGAGTTACGCTCATCATCTGATGTCTCAGCACAAGCTCCTCTGTTCTCGGCTTTAATCGATGTTATCATTTCGCACAGACGCTCAGGAGCGCTTCAGTTTTACCCCGCCGGCAAAATCATTTCTGAACGCTCTGCACTTTCAGCCGCTGTGACATTAGGTTATCTACAGCAGCACAGTAAAGACACGGGACTGATCGCCATTAAACACCGGAACCATTCACACAGGATCTGATCATTAAGGGTCAGACGAGAGTCCTCAGCTAAGCAAAAATAGAAGAACGTATTGCTAACGTTGTCATCGCTACTGATCTGCTATTTAAGCTTCTTATTATTCTTATGAGATTAAGATTTCTGAACGCTACTCCTCCTAGGGCTTTCAAGCTAGAACCACCGAACTCGGCCCAGCTCTTCAGACTGATCTGACTCGGGTTGCTATATCTTTTCAGACTGATCCGACTTACGGTTTTCATAAAAATGAAGATTAAAAATCATAAAAATCCCATAGACTTACATTGACGGAATGTTCAGATGAGCCGAGACTATTCAAACGGCAATTGTCAAAATTCAAATGTAAACACACTGAAGCCATTTAGACTCAATCAGACTTCCCTTCTATGTACTATTTCTAATCCATTCAAACTCATCTATCTAATATTTCTTATCTATCTATCCTAGCGAAATGCTAATCATGCTACAAACGTACTAACAACATGCTAGTAGCATGCTAATCATGCTATCAACATGCAAGTTACTTGCTAATAATGCTAGCAACATGCTAGTGACATGTTAATCATGCTAGCAACATGCTAAAAACATGCTAGCGACATGTTAGTAACTTGTTAATCATGCTAGCAAAATGCTATTAGAATGTTAATAATGTTAGCAACATGTTAGCAAACATGCTAATCATGCTAGAAACATGCTAGTGACATGCTAGTAACTTGCTAATCATGCTAGCAAAATGCTAGTAACATGCTAATCATGCTAGAAAAATCCAAGTGACATGCTAGTAACTTGCTTATCATGCTAGCAACATGCTAAAAACATGCTAGCGACATGTTAGTAACTTGTTAATCATGCTAGCAAAATGCTATTAGAATGTTAATAATGTTAGCAACATGTTAGCAAACATGCTAATCATGCTAGAAACATGCTAGTGACATGCTAGTAACTTGCTAATCATGCTAGCAAAATGCTAGTAACATGCTAATCATGCTAGAAAAATCCAAGTGACATGCTAGTAACTTGCTTATCATGCTAGCAACATGCTAAAAACATGCTAGCGACATGTTAGTAACTTGTTAATCATGCTAGCAAAATGCTATTAGAATGTTAATAATGATAGCAACATGTTAGCAAACATGCTAATCATGCTAGAAACAGGTTAGTGACATGCTAGTAACTTGCTAATCATGCTAGCGACATGCTAGTAACTTGGTAATTAATGCTAGCAACATGCTAGTAACATGTTAATCATGCTAGAAGAATCCAAGTGACATGCTAGTAACTTGCTTATCATGCTAGCAACATGCTAGTAGCATGCTAATCAGGCTAGAAACATGTTACTGACATGCTAATAACTTGCTAATCATGTTAGCGACATGCTAGTCACTTGCTAGTCATGCTAGCAACATGCTAGTTACTTGCTAGTCATGTTAACAGCATGCTAATCACTTGGTAATCTTGCTAGTAAAATGCTAATCATGCTAGAAACATGTTACTGACATGCTAATAACTTGCTAATCATGTTAGCGACATGCTAGTCACTTGCTAGTCATGCTAGCAACATGCTAGTTACTTGCTAGTCATGTTAGCAGAATGCTAATCACTTGGTAATCTTGCTAGTAAAATGCTAATCATGCTAGAAACATGTTACTGACATGCTAATAACTTGCTAATCATGTTAGCGACATGCTAGTCACTTGCTAGTCATGCTAGCAACATGCTAGTTACTTGCTAGTCATGTTAGCAGAATGCTAATCACTTGGTAATCTTGCTAGTAACATGCTAATCATGCTAGAAACATGCTAGCGACATGCTAGTAAATTGCTAATCATGCCAGCAATATGCTAGTAACAGGCTAATCACGCTAAAAACATGCTAATCACATCTATCTAATCTATCTAAAATGTCAAACTTCAGGGTTTTACAACTGCTTTAAACTTTCAGGCTAGGCTTTCTCAAGCCAACCTAAAGTTTGTCTTGACTAACTTTTTTATCTAGTTAAGTTATTGAAATTTCATTTCTAAATGCTCTCTGGGTGTTCAAGTTTTTAACACGTTTTTAAAAATATTTTTCTTGGTTATTGTGAACGTCAGAGAAAACATTAAGGGAGTGTGCCTTTTTATTATTTTGCAAACATTATAGGAACACTGTTTTGAATATTCTGTTTAACATGACTGTTTAAACATTCCATTTGATCACAAACACGTGAATGTTACTTTTGAATCTTCTCTGAAAGTTCTGAAACAAGTAACATTTAAATACATTAGACATTAATGAACTAAAACAATTCAGAAACAAAAATCCATGAGCGATGTACAAATAATGTTTTGAGAACATTAAATTAAAGACCAGAACAACGTTCTATTCATGTTACTGCTAGAACATTTGTTCATAACTTTGAGAAAACCTTGCCGGAACGTGAAGGATCTCTTATTTTTGAGAGTCTCTTCTGCTCATCAAGGCTGCGTTTATTTGATTTAAAACATGTAAAAATAGTGAAATATCATTACAATTTAAAATATATGTTTTCTATGTGAATATCTGTTAAACTGTAATGTATTTCTGTGATGCGCAGCTGTATTTTCAGCATCATTACTCCAGTCTTCAGTGTCACATGATCTTCAGAAATCAGTATAATATGCTGATCTGCTGCTCGAGAAACATTTCTGATTATTAGTGCCCAATATTTTTGTGGAAGCTGTGATGCATTTTATTTTTCAGGATTCACAGATGAATAGAAAGTTCAAAAGAGCAGCATTGATTTGAAATAGAAATCTTTTGTCACATTATAAATGCCTTCACTGTCACTTTTGATCAGTTTAACGCATCCTTGCTGAATAAAAGTATTAGTTTCTTTCAACTTTTGACCATAGTGTATATATATATATATATATATATAAATTCCCTGATGACTGCCTCCTCTAATCATCATCTGGAGCAGGAGGCGTTTAGCACGTGAGAGGAGAACAGAAGTCATTACAGTACGCAGGGCTCTGCAGGGAATCGAGTGCTCGCACTGATACGAGGAAACAATCCACTGCGGACTGATAAGGGGAAAAAAAGTTAATTACACAGGTAAGCCTCGGGTTTCATGTAAAATGCCTGTGGAGGAGGAACAACCTCCACAGACGACCCCGAGCTACACGTCTCTGCTTACCCAGACAGAAAATCTGATTGCCTTTGGAGTTTCACTGGAGTGCTTGTATTCTCGCTCCGGGACACAAAGTCACCTGGAACGCATTAGAATCACTGCATGTTTTTGAATTGGGGGCGGCGAAGGGGGCGGAGCTCCAGGATGAGTGACAGGAGGAACTCAAACTAGATTTAATGACATTTTTGAATTGCAACCGGTAGCTTGATACATTAAAATTCAGGAGATGTCAAATTATTTAAATAGAAATTCACTTATTTTACCTTGCCGTGGCAGGCATTTCTACTCAATGTCATGAGTTCTGGGATGCTGGGATTGATTGACCGGAACGTCAGGAACGTCAAACACAGAATGGACGTCTGTCAGGGCAGATGGATGTGAATGAAAATGAGTCTGAAGAGCAGAAGTACAGTGGGTTTTTACTGTAACATACACTGACGTTGATCATTAAGGCAACAAAACACGTATTTGAAATCTTTCTAACAGCAATCTATGGATTAAGACTTGTAAATCAGGCTCAACCCGTACTGTACATCTATCAATCACAGCCTTGTTTTCATTCACATTAAATAAAATAATTACATTTACCATTAGAGTGATCTGAAACACACTCGTGAACACTCATTTTCTTCCTCAGACAGTACAAATCATAAATCAAGATACAAGCAAAATGACTAAAGATATTAAGTGTTGCTTTCTGAGTTTATGCTTAAAAGAAGAAAAAATATATCTGCAAATGGGGTCAGAAAAACCCTTAATTCAAAGGGAAAACAAGATTATTTCTCTAACACGTTGAAAGCTTTTCTTTTTTCTTCTTATTTTAAGCATTAACTCACTTAATTTAGATATTTTTCAGAAAAAAAGACTTAACGTCTTATGTTATTTTGCTTCTCAAACCATAAATAGTGTTACTTGAAATAAATAATCGTTAACTGAAATACAATATAATATAAAATATGAAAAACATATCATTTCCACTAGTTTCCAAGGCAACATTCAACTAAAGTAAAAATAAAAGTTACTATATTTATATTTACATTTAGACATTTAGCAGACGCTTTTATCCAAAGCAACTTACAAATGAGGAAGTTCTTCCTCAGACAGTACAAATCATAAATCAAGATACAAGCAAAATGACTAAAGATATTAAATGTTGCTTTCTGAGTTTATGCTTAAAAGAAGAAAAAATATATCTGCAAATGGGGTCAGAAAAACCCTTAATTCAAAGGGAAAACAAGATTATTTCTCTAACACGTTGAAAGCTTTTCTTTTTTCTTCTTATTTTAAGCATTAACTCACTTAATTTAGATATTTTTCTGAAAAAAAGACTTAACGTCTTATGTTATTTTGCTTCTCAAACCATAAATAGTGTTACTTGAAATAAATAATCGTTAACTGAAATACAATATAATATAAAATATGAAAAACATATCATTTCCACTAGTTTCCAAGGCAACATTCAACTAAAGTAAAAATAAAAGTTACTATATTTATATTTACATTTAGACATTTAGCAGACGCTTTTATCCAAAGCAACTTACAAATGAGGAAGCTTTTATAATATAGACACAAAAACAACTACCAAAAATATCAAAAACACACAACAAAGTTACTAACGCATGACTGAAATTCATGTACTGGAAAACAAGACAAAAACCTTTTTTTTTTTTTTGCAGTAAGCTTGATTTCATGCAAACTGAAATGTGTCAGAATTCAATTTCATTTGCAATGCAACTCAATGGCATGTTGCATTCTCAATATTAGAGTAAAGAGTCTCATTCTTCAGTCTTTTCTCTTTCAGAGCATCTACTTTCATGGCAGGGCAACAATATGAAGTGAATCTTGCTCAGCAAGTTAAAGTTCATTCACGTAAAGTCAAAGTTGATATTTGTCTTCTCATTGTTAAACTCAGCAGACATGAGTTCATTAGCCGCACTATGATGCAGTAACCTTACAGTTGTTGCCAGATATGTCCCTGCAGGAATGTCATCCTTCCCGATGAACTCTGACTCGGATCTGTCTCATCCACTCAACGCCAGTCTGAGAAGTGAGATCTGTCACACGCGGCTCATCCATTAGAGCGACAGAATGATGGCCGATGAGGAAATACATCAGGCCAAGAGCCTTAACAAGCTGCGTCTGCTGCCAATGAGCTCACAACGCTCCGTCTGACCCTTACCCTCACTCAATCTAACGCAGAACTGATAACGACAGCGACTTCCTCTCGAAGGCTTTATGACTTCATAAAGACAAAGATAAAATAACACACGGCTCTCACAGAGGTGCAGCTGTTATTGTGATGAGCGACGATAATCACAGTCTCATCTAAGTCTGATATTCATCAAGACTTCATCCCTAAAAGTTTGCATGTGTGTTAAGGCTTTTATAGCTCATAAAGTCTAATACAGTGAGAATATGGAGGGGAAAAAACAGCTTAATTTATTCAGAGACTCAAACTGAGCAAAAATTGGTGCAGATGCTGACATATTTATGATGAAATTCTGATGCTTGCAATGTAAATCAATGAGATCTTTATAACAGTATAGCAGATACTGACATAAAAGGATCTTACTATCAGTGGTCGCTCTATATCTTATATATCTCTATATCCTCCAGGCCAGCTCGTACCACCCCTTCTGCCCCATGGCTATCTGATGTTCTCCGCGAGCATCGTTCTAAGCTCAGGGCTGCTGAAAGGGTGTGGAGCAAATAAAAAAATCCTACTGACCTTAATGTGTATCAGTCCCTCCTCTCTTCCTTCTCTGCTAATGTCTCCACTGCTAAAAGGACATACTATCATAACAAAATTAACAATTCGCCTAACTCTCGCATGCTCTTTAAAACATTTTTTTTTTAAATCCTCCGTCCTTTGTCCTCCTCCTCCCCCTCCTTCATCAACTCTAACAGCTGACGACTTTGCCACATTCTTCATTAATAAAATTAAAACCATCAGTGCACAATTTTCCACACCACAATCTGTCAAGCCCATCTTACCAACGAACATACACTCGCTCACATCCTTCTCTTCACTCTCTTGAGGCAGAACTCTCTAAACTCATCATTTCTAATCATCCTACTACTTGCCCGCTTGATCCTATTCCATCTCATCTCCTTCAAGCAATTTCTCCTGCCGTTGTACCTGCACTCACTCACATCGTTAACACATCCCTTCACACTGGTGTTTTTCCTCAACATTTAGACAGGCTCGTATAACCCCACTACTGAAGAAGCCCACTCTTAACCCATCTCTTTTAGAGAACTACAGAACGTTTTCCCTTCTCCCGTTTTCCCTTCTCCCTTTCATTGCAAAAACACTCAGGAACCACACGCCAGTGGTTTGAGTCTTATCTCTCAGATAGGTCCTTCAAGGGTACAATTAAAAATTTAGTGTATCGTTTTTTTCTCTGTAGTATTAAAATATCAGGTTTCACTGGTATCAGTATTATTAGCATATCAGAGCATCAAAAACATTATAAACACTACAAGAATAAAATGCATAGCAAAAAGTAATTAAAAATGAACTCACTTTATGTAGATCTGCCTCCATAAAGCTTTAGATCGTGTCACTTGGGAGATGAATATTCTGATTCATCCACCAGTGTGCATTAGATGACTTGAAATAACACCTGATTTTACAATGAAAATTCAATCAAATATTGAATTTTATTGAATATCAGTTTTGATATGATTGCTTCAGCAAAGACTAATCTCTTAAATTAAAATTAATATGAATATGTAAATAACTCCTTAGGATTACCGAGCAATACATTCTGATTGGGTGTGACCCTGAAGCCCCGCCCACAATGACCCTTATGCAAATGAAAGTTGCATGCAATAAACATGATTTATATTTGCCACTGCACTGATTATAATTTACTTGCTTTATACAGGAGATTATAATCACAAATGAGATCTCTTTAATATCTGAAATGTCTCTCAACAAGATTAAAAGGAGGTCTCCTGCTTCTCAAATATTTAGAAAAATATGTTTTATGCCAACTCATTTGTGTGCTTTTATTTTTCCTGACAACTTTAAGGAGAAACATCTGAGATGAAGTCGATTAATAAATGAAATTACAAGATCTCCTGAGCTGTGGAAGAGCATTTCTGAGCAATGCATTTTTCCTCAAAGATGAATAATTAGTGTTGTTTAGTGATTATAATCACACACTGAACACCTCCTCTTTCTGTTGCTCCTGTAGCATCGTTTTCAGATGAGGAGATGAATGTTGTGAAGTGAAGTGACACGGCCTCGGGCGCCTCATCTTTTCTTAATTTAGCTGCTGCCCTGAACACCTGCCTGACCTCTGTCCCCTGCAGGACAGGATGGGGCAGATCCGGAGTTTATAAAGAAAAGATCATGCCGACACACTCAGACCTTCAAATTTGCTTGTGGCAGACGGGGAACCTTGAAATGGCTTCACATATTCATCAGCGTCTCATAAATGGACCGGTTTGCTGCATTTGCATCCTGGCAGCCAACTGAATTGAGTGATTTTGTGAATCAAACCTGTAAATATTTTACACGCTCCTCTGTTGTGTTTCATAATTCACGCAGGTGAAGCTCTTACAGTCTCAGCTAAAGCTCAAACCACATGTGACAGCCAAACCAAACACGGCTCAATGCTTTAAAGCTTGGTTTTGCTTCAGGATCAAAAGTGATACTAGTACTTAAATAATTTATAAACAGGTTTTTGGTCCTGTGAGAATCAGAAATGTCATGTTTGATTATGTTGGGAAGAAGAAATTATTTTTATATTTTAAAAAAGAAACTGGAAGCAAATAACTATTATAAGAAGCATTAACTGTTCTTGAATGTCTCTGGAATAAATGCTTAAAAGAAATACCATCAGGGCAAAGAAACTATGTTTTAAGTGACTGTGAGCATACGGTCTGAACTGAATGTGAAAGAATTGCTAAAAAAAAAAAGGTGTTGTGTTTTTATGGCAAGCCAATTTAACATTTAATCCTTATAACATACCAACATTTATTTTAATGCTATTACTACAAATTTTTTTAGCTACTAGTATCTTTTCCATTAAGTACTAACACTTACTCATTAGCTACTAGTGCTTATTCTTTAGGTACTAACACTTTTTAAAGATACTAGTACTTATTCATTAGATATTAGTTCTTATTTATTAGACACTAGTACTTATTTATTAGATACTAGTACTTGTTAGATACTAATACTTATTTATTAGATACTAGTACTTATTATTAAATACCAGTACACATTTATAAGATACTAGTACTTATTTAAATTTTTTTATTTTTTTTACTAGTAAGATTTTTACATTTTAAGATTTTTAATTGACCTCTATTGTGGCCATTCTGACTAGTCATAACAGAAGACGAGTAAAAATGTATTGTGACTAGTAAGATCAGAATTACTACTAGCAACATTTACAAACGATACCAGTGTCTAAAAAAATAAGTAATAAAGCCTAATGAGTACCTACTAATATTTATTAAATAAGTACTAGCATCTAATGAAAAGTAATAGTATTCAATTTAAATATGAAGTGTTACTTGTAGCAGTAGTACATTTACTGAAATAATTACTAGTATCTAATGAATAAGTAGTTGTATCTAATTAACAAGTATTAGTATCTTAAAAAATTCTAGTAGCTAAAGAATAAGCACTATCTAAGGAATAAGCACTGGTATCTTAAAACAATACTAGGGTTACAATTTATTTTAAGGTGTCCTTGTAACAGTGTAATTATACATTTAAGTACTGAGTAATATTAGTGAACTACATGTACTTACTATATGGTTTGGGTTAGGATTAGGGTTTGTCTTATCGGGTTACTTGCATGTAATTATACATAATTTATTGTTATTATAATAGTAAGTATATGTAACGTGTAACATAGACACCTTAAAATAAAGTGTTACCAATACTACCAGCTAAAGAATAAGCTCTAGTAGCCAGTGAATAAGTATTAATACATAATGGAATAGATACTAGTAGCTATTTTTTGTACTATTAACATGAAAATATATACTAGAATGTTTTGAGGATTAAATGTGACCACAAAACCAGTCATAAGGCTCAATATTTTGAAATTGAGATTTATACATCATCTGAAAGCTGAATAAATAAGCTTTCCATTGATGTATGGTTTGTTAGGATAGGACAATATTTTGAAAATCTGGAATCTGAGGGTGCAAAAAAATCTAAATATTGAGAAAATCGCCTTTAAAGTTGTCCAAATTAAGTTCTTAGCAATGCATATTACTAATCAAAAATTAAGTTTTGATATATTTATGGTAGGAAATGTACAAAATATCTTCATGGAACATGATCTTTACTTAATATCCTAATGATTTTTGGCATAAAAGAGAAATGTATAATTGTGACTCATACAATGTATTGTTGGCTATTGCTACAAATATACCCCAGCGACTTAACACTGCTTTTGTGCTCCAGGGTCACAAATGTTAAAACAGCTTGCCATAGTGTTTTTTACATTCACTGCACACTGCTAAACTCCGGTTTCAAAACAGAAGTGATTGGTGAGTTATTAGACCTGATGGTGTCACTAAAGTAGGAGCACATGGCGTTTGCACAAGTGTTTATGGCTTCATTAGGCCTATTGTCGTGTAGCTTCTCCACCCACCGGCAGCCATTTATAAACTGATCTGGGAAGTGATTCAGATAGGGGCGTTCCACCAGAGTCTCTGCATCTTCAGTGCGGTGACGTTCGTCGTCAGGTAGACTCCTGTGGATTATTAAACACTGTGTTATTCAAGAACTCCTCGTTCCTCGTTTGCTCCCCGAGTGATTTGTGACACTTATATTATATAATATTTTTTTAATTTTTTTTAAAGCTATTTACAACATTTTCCATTTTCATTTAAAGTACTAAAATAAGTCAAATGAAAACTTAAAAACGATATAGATTTATTTAAATAAAACAAAAAAAAATTCTGTACAGGTGTGCTATAGATAAAATATAATAGAAAAATAATTATAAATAATTAGAATAATAATTATTAATTTTTTTTTTAATAAAATAAAAAATTATAATTATAAATTATAATTACAGATTCATTATAAAATGACAATTATAACAAATTTTATTTACTGTACTGAAGTATAGCAAGTGCAGGAAGTCACAAAGTCATTTTAACAATAAATAATTAAATAAATAATAAGAAGTCAGAGAAAGCTTTATTACAAAGTATGTTTGCACATACAAGGAATTTGTTTTAGTGTCACAAGCTTCCAGTACACGGAGACAACAACAACACACAGATAATAACACACAGATAATAAAAAATAAGATGTGAATAAAATACTCATATATATATATATATACTCACCGTATATATGTGTGTGTGCGTGTGTGTATGAGAGTGTGTGTGTGTGTGTGTGTGTGTGTGTGAGAGTGTGTGTGTGTGTGTGTGTGTGTGTGTGTGTGTGTGAGTGAGGAGAGAGTGAGTGAGTGAGTGAGTGTGTGTGAGAGTGTGAGAGTGAGTGAGTGTGTATATATATAAAACAAAAACAAAAAATAAACAAAAAATAAAATAAATAATTGAAAAATAAAATAAAATGTATGTACAGGTGTGCTATAGATAAAAATAGAATAGAAAAATAATTAGAATAATAATTAGAATAATAATTATTTTTAAAAAGTTGAAATAAAATTAAAAATTAGAATAAAAATTATAATTATAGATTCATTATAATATGACAATTATAATAAAATTTTAGTACTTTTACTGTACTGAAGTATAGCAACAGGAAGTCACAAAGTCATTAAAAATATATATATAAATAAAGTCCACACACCAACAGACTAGAACGGTTATGGTTTAGGGCCATAACCTGCTCTCGTATCCTCGAGTTTCTAGAAAGTCTGAGAGATTAAAGGTTCACGCTGGTCCGTTCAGTGCTCTTTATAACTCTCAGCATAACTTCACATGCTGGTCTGCCTCGGGCCAAAGCCCTGAGCGCTTCTGCAATTAAAACAGCATTTCTTCCTAATGAGACGCTGATGATTCAGCTGGAGTTTATCACTGGAGTACAGTAGAGCGCAGTGCATGGAGAGACTTGAACATCTTTTCATTTCCTCTCATGCATCTGTTCACCTCCAGATATTGCCTGAGAGCGTCTGTGAACAACAGGAGTTTGTGAGTGAAGTGCTCTCTCTCTCTCGATGAGCTGAGGTGAACACGGAGCTGGTGACATTCACACGCCGCATGACATTATCCAGCAGAAATGAGCTCTCACAGCCTTTCAAATGGGTGCCGCGCTCTCCATTAATCACAGGAGAGCTTCTCCTCAGAGTCTGGAGAAATGCAGCATTATAATCATGCAGGAACTGAGGAAACCTTTAGACCTTCATCTGTGACTTACTGAATGAGGGCTTTTATGAACATTTGTATCTTCGGCTTTCATGAGCGCAGCTTTGAGCCAGATGATCATCGTGACTGTTTTATACCATTATATTATCCAGAGGTATATAATTAATAAACAGAGAGATTATAACATAAGTACATTTTAGAAACAATCCTAGCTAAGAAGAAACATTCCGGCAATGTTCTCTCAAAGTGACGAACAAAGTAACATTAATAGAATGTTCATTCAAAGTTATGGTTGTTAACATCGTTCTCAAAACATTAACACAAAAACGTTATTTTTATGTTTCAGAACGTTCAAAGAACATTCAAAAGTAACATTCCCGTAATGTTTGCTTAACCAAAAACATTTTTTTTAAACATTTTAGAAAATTGACATTTTCAGTGTTAAAGAACCTTCAGAAATAACGTTATATCGAACATTTTCGCATTACTTAATGGTAGCGCTAGCAAAATCTTTTTGTTTGTTTATTTTTGTTAGCTGAGATATTGTCAATATTGAGTGTTTTTGCTCCAAAACAATAGTTTAGTTTTTGAGTAATTCCGTGTTTTTTAACGAATCGGGTGAGTCAATGATTCAGTGACTCATTCATAAAGACTCGCTTCATTCCTGAATGAATCAGGAGTTTTGAATGAATCATTGAATCAATCAATCATTAAGACAGTGATATGTCGCCACCTACTGACAGTTTTAGTTTCACATTTAAAGTAGAATTAAATTTTTTCCAACATTTCATATTTCTATACTCAATATATTTTGTATTTAAAACATAAATCTTATATTTGCACAGTCTCTGTAAATGCATCTTCAGATTCAGCTTCTGCAGTCCAAAGATGGATCTTGTCTGATTTCATTTGATTGGTAACAGACTTATTATTAACAGTCTTATAATTATTCAAAATGCATTCATGCAATAAATGTAAGGCGGACACAAACATTTAAAAAGGTTAGAAAAGTTGCCTTTATAAAGGTAAATATTCCCCTGCAAATTGATTTTAATTTCATCCATTAATGGAAAAGTTTCGGTCACTGCTTGTAGGTTTGGGGTCATTTTTCTGGTGTTATAGAAATGGTCATTGTGTTTGATAAATGCATGGCCGACTAATGAATCTATAGTGAATTTGGCATTAATCATAACGAGTCGAGACTAGTTCTATAACAGTGAGCAGCACTGCTGTCTTTCTCACGGACTGACAAGCTGATTTGACTTTTCTAAGCTGCTAGGTTTACATGTTAACTGTGGAAATTGTGGTTTCATTTTACAGTCAAACAATAACACCACCCTGCTGTTTCTCTGGCCAGAATGAAATAATCATCACACTGCAGTTTCACCTACAGGACCTGTTTGAGACAGTCTGTGTCTGTTCTTCTGCTGCCCTCTGCTGGAGAGACAAACACCAGCAACACACAAGAGCAAGTGCATTTCCAGCAGATCCAATGCTTTCAAATGTCACTGCTGCACATTTTAGGAGTAGTTTCAAATAAAAAGGCTGATATATCATCAGAATCAGGCAATATTTCTTTCTTTCTTTCTTCGGTAAAACATTACTAAACATTCCATTGCTTTTCCATCTTTATAAATGGTTAAATAATGCAAACAAACTAACAAACAAATATATTAATAAATACTATAAATAATACTAATATATATATATTAGTATTATTTATAGTATTTATTAATATTTTTAATTATCCGTCCTGTTTTCATGATAATTTTACTTTATGTTTTAGTAATTTAGTATTTTTTTTAAAGCAACTAATTATTATTTTTTTAGCTTTCAGCTACTTTACTTCCATTAACAAAAACTAGCTTTTATTTATATATTTTCTGTTTTCATTTAAATTTCAGTTTAAGTTTTTGTAACATTATTCTGTGATGTCGTCATTTTTATTCACTTTTGTTTTTTAATAAATTGCTATATTATTTCAGATTTGTTTGAGTAATTTCAGTACTTCAGCTTATTTTGCTTCAGTTGTTGCCATGACAACATAACCTTTCAAAACTGTAGTTTAAGTTTTTTATCTAATTTATATTTTAATTCCGCTTTATTTCAATGAACAAAAACATTAGTTTTAATAGTTTTAGTAAACAGCAGATATCAGCATACACCAGAATTATTTAGTATTTTGACTTAGCTTTTATTTTATATATTTTCTGTCTTCATTTAAATGTTGTAGTTTAAATTCATTTGCTTTTGTCTTTTTATGAGTTTTTGTTTTTCAGTATTTTATTTTGTAATCGATTCTATTGAATATTCTATTTTTATTTCAGTTATAGTTTTAGTAATTTTAGAACGTCAACAAACTTATTTTATTTCAGTTAGTTACACACGGCAAATGGCAACTACTCGTTTTTTTTCATTTCCATTGTATTTTTCCGTTTTTATTTCAATGAATGAAAGAATTAGTTCTGAATATTGGGGCAACAATAGAATTGCATGTCTAATTCTTTAGTCCAGCAGCACCTAAAGGCTTTAGGTTTGTCACTCCAGTATCAGCACTGCATTAGTGTGAACACAGTGTGTGTAATTTATAACACAATGAATGCAGAGAATCGATACAGCAGAAGCTCAGAGGCCTGTGAAGGCCATGTCATTCCTGCCCTGCAATCTCCACTAGAGGCCAGCATTTAATTCCTGTTTGGTCAGCACTAGGTCACAGATGTGCATTTCTCCAGCACCTTCTCAAGTCTCCTGAAGAATAAACAACCTTGTTGCCATGATGACAAGCAGCAGAACTCACTGTGCAAACACTCAAGTCAGGACTGAAACTCTAGCTCGAACCAGACATTTAAAAAAACACTATTTGGAATACTGCAGGATCTGGGTACCAGTGTATTATTTATTTATTTAGTGCATGAACATCTATTTCATTTTGATGTGCTTTTTTATTGCAATGTTCGAATTCATGAAGCATTTCATCAAGTGCATCAAGACTGTCATGAGCAATGTCAAGCCAGCAGATTTACACACCCTGTTGAAAAAAACAGCATATGCTGGTTAGGTATGTTTTGACACTGGGATGCTGGTTTAAGCTGGTCCTTTGCTGGTTTATGCTGGTCCTTTGCTGGTTTATGCTGGTCCTTTGCTGGTTTATGCTGGTCCTTTGCTGGTCCTTTTGCTGGTTTAAGCTGGTTTAAGCTGGTCCTTTTGCTGGTTTATGCTGGTCCTTTGCTGGTTTAAACTGGTCCTTTTGCTGGTGGGCGGTGTGCTTGTTTAATCTTGTCTTTTTGCTGGTTTAACCTGGTCTTTTTGCTGGTTTAACCTGGTCCTTTTGCTGGTTTAAGCTGGTCGTTTTGCTGGTTTAACCTGGTCCTTTTGCTGGTTTAACCTGGTCGTTTTGCTGGTTTAAGCTGGTCCTTTTGCTGGTTTAAGATGGTCCTTTGCCAGCAAAGGACCAGCTTAAACCAGCATCCCAGCGACAAAACATATCTAACCAGCATATGCTGTTTTTTTCAACAGGGCAAGGTCACCTGTGAGATACACCATTACAAAACTAATCAACACCTGCTAAAATCTCCCTTATATCTGATATCACCAAGCACTCAGAGCACAGACATCATTCCAATCAGTCATACATTCATATTACACCATCAACATGCACATAATTACACTGAAAACCCTGAGTCACCGAGTCTTGCATGAGAAAAGAAACCATTTCTGCCTTTCTACTTCAATTTTCTTTTCTTTCAGTTCAATGCTACTTGCTGATTCTTCTTGTTGTTGTTGTTGGTTAAATTTAATGGCAATGAGTGAAAATTGATTCAGAGCAAATTCTACACCAAATGTTTTCATGCACAACTATAGTATTTATAATATTTTGACTTCGCTGCTATTTTAAACTTTCTTTCTTCATATAAATAAAATGTTCTCTGTCCATATTAAGTTTTAGTCATTGTTGTGCTTTTGTCATTTTTACTAGCTTTTTCATACATTTCTATTTTTATTTAATTCGGTGGCGTTTCTGTGCAATTGTGACATTTACTAGCAATGTCTGGGTGAAAATTGTTTCAAAGTAATCCTACACCAATTCTCAGTGTTTATATACCATTAAATTATTGATTAACATTTTGATTTAACACGCGTCTTCTGTTTTTATGTTCTTTGCCATTATTATAATTAAGTCTTTGTAATTATTTCTGAGTGAGAGTAAATCCTGTAATGCTTTGCATGAATATTAAACTCAACAATGCACTTCCAAAAGTTATTAAACACGTTACAGTAACGTCGGTTTAATTATTAATGATATTAATAGAACGTATGTGGATCCCAAAAGAATCCAGATATGGTGTTTATAAAGCGTGTCATGATGTAATGCTGCTGGAGGCTTCGTGGGGCAAAAGGGCAAAATGAGGCTGATCTACCCGCCCCTGGCAACCATCACAAAGCCACACACAACAGCAGCAGCTCACATGCACTCACTGACAGCGAGCACGCTTCAAACACGACAAACTCCGCTCAAACTCGGGAAATAAGCAGCTCGGCCCTGGTGCCGTCACCGCGGCAGAAGTTTGTCTGAAGCGCTGTATTACTCTGATGCAGGTGACACGAGGAGACTTGCACAGGTGAGTTTACCGACGTGACTGTCGGAAACATGAAATGAGATCCATAAACTTTCCATTCAACTTTTTGATTAGTTGCATTTGTTTCACGGACGAGCGTGATTCGTGAATGTGCGATTTGTTTATTTTACATTATTGATTTAATTAATTAATTATTAGTATTATTATTATTATTTGTAATGAAGCTTAGCAAAAACTGAACAGCTTGAACACCACGACGAAATCTTAAAATACACTGTAGCCTATTTGCCTCACATTAAACCTAACATTAAAATACGAATCTGAAAAGATCTGATTTTTACGATTATTTCTGACGCTGTTTATTTGATCCCCATGACGTCACCGCGGCAGAAATTCCGTCTGAAGCGGTTTTTATTTATTTTTTAATATTAAAATTTATTTAGTTTGAATATACTGTGATATGCTGTATTTGTCCCACAGTTGACGTTAAATGTAACATTAAATTATGAATCTGTTTACGGTTATTTTTGGAGCTGTTTAGTGCATCATGTGTTTCAAAACATTGATTATTACCTACTAAGCAAACACTTAGCAACACAGAACCTCAAGAGCCATATCTCATTGCTGTAGTTCACTTTATTTCCCCCTTTTAAACAAGTACAGTGATGCTATCAAGTAATACCATAGTACTTTTAGACACTCTTTGACCTTCTGTGGTAAAATTGTACTGCATTCACATACAGTACAGTGTAAGGAGCTATTCCTACCTCATCTGATCCTTACGATTGACTTGTGCAACCTAATGTAGTCAGTGCTTTGACTCAAAAAAGTGGATCATTTAGATGTAGGCCACATTTTCAGGTAACCAGACAAAACGTTTCCCAATCGAATGCTCAGCTGTTTGAAATCTGATTATGCTTCATGTTTATCAGGTGAACACAGAAGATGGTGTTCTGTGTCGACCAGTGACGGACATGAACGGGAAAGGCTGTAACCTGTTGGTTTCTCCGTCTGGTCCGGCTCAGGTGAGGGTCCAGACGGGTCACTCCTGTTCTCCATCGCTCCATCCCGATGCCACATCTGGAAACCCGGCCCTTCTTCCCGCGCTGAGCCTCCGCCGGCAGCTGCTGACCAATGGGAAGCTGGGCTTTCCGCAGTCCTCACGACATCAAGCCCCGCCCCTTTCGCTCCCAGCATCCTCTCCCAAACAGTCAGCTCGACCCAGCTGCCTGGACACTGGTACGAAAGGTAAACAACAATAAACATCTCCAATTTGAATGCTTAGAATTTGCTACAAGCCATGTTCAGTGGTTTGAAAGAGCAGCTGCGGTTCATAATTGTGACCCTGGACCACAAAACCAGTCATAAGGGTCAATTTTTTGAAATTGAGATTTATGCAATAAATGCGCTTTCCATTGATGTATGGTTTGTTAGGATCGGACAATATTTGAAAATCTGGAATCTGAGGGTGCAAAAAAATCTAAATATTGAGAAAATCATCTTTAAAGTTGTTCAAATGAAGTTCTTAGCAATGCATATTACTAATCAAACATTAAGTTTTGATATATTTTTTTAGGAAATTAACAAAATATCTTCATGGAACATGATCTTTACTTAATATCCTAATGATTTTTGGCATAAAAGAGAAATGTATAATTGTGACCCATACAATGTATTGTTGGCTATTGCTACAAATATACCCCAGGGTCAAAATTTGAAAGGAATAAGGGAAATAGGTCATATCTTCATGTCTGAGCTCCACTCTACCCATAATGCTCAGCTCAGTGAGCCAGAACACGAGACATGATGCTTTGAATTAGATAGGGCACTATTGAACATCCCCACTGCCGTTTAAACAGCACTTCAAGCCTTCATTTCATCTCAGACTGTCAGAACAGAGCGAAGACATGTATTCTCATCACAATTGCACTTAATCAGTCCTACATACAGTATATAATACAGTTTAATAAAGTCAACATGAAATCAAAATCAAACCCATTTACTTTCTTTCTCCGTGCTCAGGATGTCCTTTGGTGTGTCTTTCCTTCAGCCGATGTCAACAAGTACTCCTATTTTACAACCTTCACCATCTAATTAATTAATAAAAAACAACTTTCATAGACAATTGTGTTGGAAATGCATTTTCTAATGGTGCTTTACACAATATAGCGTTATATAAAATCCTTCGATTATGAAACAAACTCAATTTCAGGCATAAAGCTGCTTTACAGAAGACAATAGTATTGTATTAGTTCAGTGTTGATTCAGTATAGTTGATTTGTGCTATCATTGATAGTGTCATAATCATAAACCTCATAAAATCAATATGTGACTCTGCAGCACAAAAGCAGTGTTAAGTCGCTGGGGGATATTTGTAGCAATAGCCAACAATACATTGTATGGGTCACAATTATACATTTCTCTTTTATGCCAAAAATCATTAGGATATTAAGTAAAGATCATGTTCCATGAAGATATTTTGTACATTTCCTGTCATAAATATATCAAAACTTAATGTTTGATTAGTAATATGCATTGCTAAGAACTTCATTTGAACAACTTTAAAGATGATTTTCTCAATATTTCGATTTTTTTACACCCTCAGATTCCAGATTTTCAAATAGTTGCATCTCAGCCAAATATTGTCCTATCCTAACAAACCATACATCAATGGAAAGCTTGTTTATTCAGCTTTCAGCTGATGCATACATCTCAATTTAAAAAAAATTGACCCTTATGACTGGTTTTGTGCTCCAGGGTCACATATTAATGTTAGGACAAAGCATTCTTAAGTAAACAAAACATTCTGTTGTTCATCAACATTCTCACAACATCATTATGATGATATTTGTGCTCAAACGTTCTCATAATGTTGAGAAAACATTCTTAGAATTTGTACTTTCTAAGAAATATTTTTGTACGCGTTAAATAACACTCTAATCGCGACACAAAAACTGAACCTCTTAACATTCTTAAAATATTCAAACATTCAAATAACATATTTTGGGTTAAAAAGTTAATAGAATGCTGTAAGAATGTTTTTGTAACCTTTACATGACATTGTAATCATGACAAGAAAACTAGACAACTCTGAACATCATCTTGTCTGGTCCTCCTTAAAAACACATCGTACTGATTTACATACTGGTTTATACTTCAATAGCATCCGTCCATGTCTTCTCCCCAAACCCTGGCTCTCATATTTATGATGATTAACCAAGCAGAAAGCTTGTACCCAAACGAGCCATGGAACCAAAGCAGAGAGAGAAACTCATTAGTACTTAACAGAGCAGAAACGCTTCCTTGGCTTTACGGGTTTGTTATAGGAATTCCATGACTATTCATGTGTTTCTGTTCAATAGAGACCGAAAATATCACGTTAGAGGACAAAAGCTCCGGTAGTCTAAACAAAAATGCTTTTTATTTAATGTTACGTTTGCTTTACAAAAACGTACTAGGTTTTTAATTTTAAATAACATCTGGAAATAACCGATTGATTTGTGATTTATAACCTAGTAATATTGATGCTTTTGAGATGAAGTCTTTATTTTATTTTATTTTTATTTTTTTGAGCAAAACCTCATGTTTTCATATATTAGCCAGCTAGTTAACTTAATCAGCACAATTTGCAACAACAATATTAAACTTAATATTTAATAATCAGCATAAATTTTCAAAGCATGAAAAGACACCATAGGCCGTCATTATTGAGTCTTGAATCGCTGCACTTTGTATTTGTGACTCTGGAGGACAAAAGCAGTGTTAAGTCGCTGGGGGATATTTGTAGCAATAGCCAACAATACACTGTATGGGTCACAATTATACTGTTGTGGTTGCTAACCAGTTCCTCGTTGTTATTATCTGTTGTAGTAATACTGTCGTGAAGTCATGCTGATGTGCAGGCTATACAGTTGTACCGTATTCCGTTGCTGTTGCCGCTGAAGTTCCTTGAGTAAACTAGCATTCACCCGAAGCTTTGTTTTTATGTGTTTTTGTTGAACATAACATTTGGCGACGAGGATGGGATTTATCTCTGCCTCCCCCTGAGCCATTTCTGTCCCACGCTGGTGAACCTGTCGTGCCGTGGGAGCGGTGGTATGTGTCGTTTCAGACGTACCTTGTAGCCGCGGGCTTGGATGATGTCCCGGACGGGAGAAAGCTTGCTAAGAACTTCATTTGAACAACTTTAAAGATGATTTTCTCAATATTTAGATTTTTTTTTGCACCCTCAGATTCCAGATTTTCAAATAGTTGTATCTCGGCCAAATATTGTCCGATCCTAACAAACCATACATCAGTGGAAAGCTTATTTATTCAGCTTTAAAAAATTGACACGTATGACTGGTTTTGTGCTCCAGGCTCACAAATGATCTTAAAATATCAGAATTCTTAGCATAATCGTAATGTGTAATCTGCAAACATAAGATGTTCTCTTGAAGTTACGTCTAATCGACAGCATGAAAACAATAAAGCTAGAATAATGAGTACTGAGTAATCAGGATATGCATCTCAACAAACCAATCATAGTTCTGTTATGCAGTACAAGGAAGGAAAATGATTATATCTCCAGGGCAGTACTGCCTCTGATCTATTGGAAATGCAGAGCTTGATTATTAGTGCTCTGCTGGAGACTGGTTTAGAGTCTTTTAGTGCCAGTTTTTCCTGCTCTTTAATGGCTAGATTTTATCCTGACAGTACAGTGTAAGGAGCTATTCCTGCCTCACGTGACTCTTTCTCAGGTTACTTGTCTTTGGGGATGAACAGAAAAGTGTTTGGGCCGTGTAGCAGTTCAAACGTGCAGGTGACAAGCAATGCCATGCTGGTCCAGAGTCTGGGTCCGGTTTCTTCACAGACTTCAGTCCAAAACGGCCCACCTCATTCACTCGCTGTTCCCTTCACTGATGCCAGGTAAATATCCTCACACACTTAGAAATAAAGAGATTCCATGGATGATAAAGATTCCATGGAACCATAGACACCAATGAAGAACCTTTATATTTAAGAGTGAAAAGGAAATTAATTTCTGTGTTCCATAACAAACAAAAGAATATGTTTTTATGTATGTTTAAGCTGTACAACAAAAGCGTGCATTGTCTACAGGCTGTCAAACTCCAAAAAGTACCATATAAATAGTCCATTTGCACTGTATTCCAAGGACGAACTGGTCGATATAGTCATTATCCACTGAAAACGTCTCTGGTTACTTATGTAACCATGGTTCCCTGAGTAGGGAACGAGACACTGCGTCCTCTAGGGGTCGCTATGGGGAAACCTAGAGGACGCCGTTCGAAGTTCCCATGAAAGGGAACGTCTCAGGTTACTTATGTGACCATGGTTCCCTGAGTAGGGAACGAGACACTGCGTCCTCTAGGTTTCCCCATAGCGACCCCTAGAGGGCGCAGTTCGAAGTTCCCATGAAAGGGTACCTTCCTTTCTACCAAAAGTCTCATTCATGCTTCTTCATATTTAGACTTGGCACGTCATTATTTACTCACCCTCATGTTGTTCTCTCTTTCATCTCCTCTGGTGAAGATCTTAAATGGACTACAAAAGTCACATGGAAAAGAACTGACATATGGAAAACATTTATGCAAATAGCATTGGCTGTCTCTTCCCAACTAACAGGGAACGTTTTTTAAAAGATATATAAATGTTTGGACAAAACATTCTACATGGAATGTTCTTATAACTTTACTAATATTTGATGTATGTTCTCATAACATTGAGAGAAAACATTCTGAGATTAACATGATGTTATTATGAAACGTTTTTATAACCTTTAAACAATGTTCTAATAATGACAGGAAAACTGTACATTTTAACATTTGCAGAATATTAAGAATAAATGTTCAAAATAACATTTTGGGTGAGAATAATGTTAGTGGAACGCTGTAAGGTACGTTTTGTAGCCATTAAACTTTATAATCACGACAAGTAACCTGGACACATTAACGCTTTACAAACATTTCAAAACAATGTTCCCACAACGTTTTTATAACCTAAATGGATTTCCAGTGTTCCCACGACAGACCTGACACAGCATAACATAACTTAAAAGACTTGAATATAGACTTGGCAATCATGTAAACTGCTATTGTGATCCATTATGTATCTTGCTTTTGGAGTTTGACGGCCCCAGTCTGCTTTAAATTAACGGAAAAGAGTGACGGGGATATTCTCAAAGTAGAGAGAAAGTCATCTGGAGTGTTTCAGTCCTGACATCGAAACCTGTAAGACTAATTCACAATGGGTTCCCTTGAGATTTTCATCAATTCATGAGTAGTGTTGGGAAGGTTGCTTTAGAAATGTAATAGGTTTCAGATTACAAGTTACCCTGTCTAAAATGTAATAAGTAGTGTAACTATTTCAATTACTTTCTTAAAGTAATGTAACTGATTACATTTGATTGCTTTTCTAAATTTCTAATGTTTTCAACTGGTAATCATTTTCAAATAAGTAGAACTCAACACTGATTACTATCGCTTTCGCAATCCTTTATCCCTTGAATTAAGATTATAATCACTTAATTTTAAAGCACAGCCACCACAAAATCAGACTTATCTGATTCAGATATCAGAGATCATTCTGAGGTTAAATACTGATTTAAAACCATAACAAGAACTAGTCTAGTTTGAAATCAAATCTTTGCATATCTTTGACAGGAAACACTGGCATCTAACAATGGCTTGGGAAAAAACTGTTAATCTTTAAACAAAAAAGAATGTACATAAACCCAAATAGGAAATAAAACAGTTATTGAATAAGCATGTGTCCTAAACTCCTGAAACATTGGTGTCTCATATATTCGAGCAGTCACAGCAATTTATGAAAGAAATCGATTAAATCCATATGTATTAAATCAGATGTAACTCCCGTTGTAATCATTAACATTTTCATAAGTAACTGTAATTTAATAAAGCAATAAGCCCCGTGAAGCCGTGGTTTACAGTGAGTTTATAACAGCTAAGGGGCATTCACGGCTTCACGGGCTCCAGGTGTGTGTTCACGATGTGTGTGTGTTCACTGCTGTGTGTGTGCACTTAGGATGGGATAAATGCAGAGCACTAATTCCTAGTATGGGTAACCATACTTAGCCACATGTCACTAACTGATTACGATTACATTTATTTTGCAATTAAATTACGTAATTTAGTTACATGTACCTAGTTACTTCCCAACACTGTTCATGAGTAAATAAGCTCTAGGTGGTAAACATAACTTGACAATACTTGGACGTTTTGCTGCAATTTTTGGGCGATCTATTGCAGGTGTTTGCTGTCTAGAGAATCCCTGGCCTCGACCACCCTCAGCATCGCCGAGACGCAATCGATTCGCAGCAGTAAGCTGGACTGGCCCTACGGTTACCGCGTTCTGCCTCCTTTAGGACTAGGGTTTAACCAGACTTCAGAAGCAGCCGATCCCAATCTCATTCCCTGGACCTCCATGTCCGAATCCGTCTCCAACCCCACGTCTCTACCGCATTATCTCTTCAAGGAGGACGCCAGCAGTCAGCGGCTCTCAGCCCGCTCCAAAAAGCGAGCGCTGTCCTTGTCTCCTCTGTCCGATGGCATCGGCCTCGACCTCAACTCCATCATCCGAACCTCCCCCACGTCGTTGGTGGCGTACATCATCGGTTCCCGCACTTCGCCGGCCTCGCGCCCCACTCCTTCTCCTCTGCAGGCCGATGTTTGTGGACACCTGCTGGGCATCAGAGGCAGCTACATCCCTCATCCCAACACCGGCAAGCACATCACCAAAGACAGGTCAAGTCAGACGCTCTCTGATGACAACGAGAGTTTAGAGGAGATGCCACACTGTACAAAAAAAAATCCGTACAATTTACGGTAAAAAAAATCAACAGCTGTAGTTGCCAGAATTTTACCGTAAAAAATACGGTAGCAACATTTTTATGAGCTTTGGTTCATCATGTGACTTTCTCATCGCCACCTGCTTTTGGTAGTTATCAGTGTATTACAAAGGTCTTACTTTTTACTGCACTACATTTCATAAATAAAAGTTGTTGTTTGTTTGTACCTTTAATACTTATGAACATTAGTACTTTCTTGTACTCAAGTAAATCTTTCAGTTACTTTTACTTGAGTAAAAGAAAGAAACTAATAGATGTCTAATGTAATTAAGTATTAAATGATGTTTAATATGAAACGTAGTGCAGTAAAAAGTGCAATATTATGCTTTGGAATGTTGTGAAGTAAAGTTTTCTAAAGAAAAACACTGATAAAGTACAGACACTTGAAAAGTACTTTTACAGCGGAGTAAAAATACTTCACTACCGTTACTACTTCACTGTTTAATAGTAAAACCATGGTTAATTTTTTAAGTTGTAAAAGTAGCCAGCTTATTTAACTGATATAATGTTAATATACCAACCTACTGAAGTACTGA
>NW_015505873.1:383440-394377 GCF_001515645.1 Sinocyclocheilus grahami
CCTCCGACGTGACGTCGAGAGTGACCGACTGAAAGGGAACTAAGAAGAAACATAGTTATTTCAACAAAAAAACATCAATTGTGACCCTGGAGCACAAAAGCAGTCATAAGTAGCACGAGTAGCTATATTTGTAGCAATATCCAACAATACATTGTATGGGTCAAAATGATAGATTTTTCTTTTATGCCAAAAATCATTAGGATATTAAGTAAAGATCATGTTCCATGAAGATATTTTGTAAATTTCCTACCGTAAATATATCAAAACTTAATGTTTGATTAGTAATATGCATTGCTAAGAACTTCATTTGAACAACTTTAAAGATGATTTTCTCAATATTTAGATTTTTTTGCACCCTCAGATTCCAGATTTTCAAATAGTTGTATCTCAGCCAAATATTGTCCTATCCTAACAAACCATACATCAATGGGAAGATTATTTATTCAGCTTTCAGATGATGCATAAATCTCAATTAAAAAAAATTTACCCTTATGACTGGTTTTGTGGTCCAGGGTCACATATGTGAAATGTAACGCAGGGAATTCTAGGAATGTCAATTTACGGTTATTAACTGTAAATTATACATTATTTTTCCACTTCCAAAAATTTTATTTTACCGTAAAATTGTAATGCAATGTCCAATACAGTTTTTCACAGTATATAGTAGGGGAACTTACCATTAACTAATTAATAGGGTTTTACTGTAGCATTTTTACAGTTATTTACCATTAAAATCACGGTCATTTCTTACAGTGCACTAGAAGACCAGTTCACCAATCTAGCAGTGGAGCACCAACTTCTACCTGGACAGGAGATCCAAACTGGGACAAAAAACAGCCTGTCGCCTTCAATACAGCTTCAATTTGAACTGGCCGCTATTATTAGGACTCCTAGTCCTCCTAGAGGCCCTCCACCGCCCTATAACGCCCATCTGCGAGCATCTCACGTTCAGATCCCAGCGGTCTCTCAGGCGTCTTCAGACAACCTCAGGGTCTTTCCGTCGACTCTCGGCCCGATGCTGGAGGAGGACGAGGAGGACGTCAGCGGAGGACACTGCTGCCGTTGGCTGGACTGCGGCGCTGTTTACGGCCAGCGAGAGGAGCTGGTCAAGCACATCGAGAAGATCCACATCGACCAGCGCAAGGGCGAGGACTTCACCTGCTTCTGGGCCGAGTGTCCTCGCAAACACAAGCCTTTCAACGCACGCTACAATCTCCTCATCCACATGAGGATCCACTCCGGGGAGAAACCCAACAAATGCTCGGTGAGTCGATCGAGTTTTAAATCTGTGAGTAAAAGGCCTCTATATGTGACCCTGGACCACAAAGCCAGTCATATAGGTTAATTTATATAGCTGAATAAATAAGCTTTCCATTGATGTGTGGTTTGTTAGGATCGGACAATATTTTGAAAATCTGGAATCTGAGGGAGCAAAAAAATCTAAATATTGAGAAAATCATCTTTAAAGTTGTTCAAATGAAGTTCTTAGCAATGCATATTACTAATCAAACATTAAGTTTTGATATATTTACGGTAGGAGATTTACAAAATATCTTCATGGAACATGATCTTTACTTAATATCCTAATGATTTTTGGCATAAAAGAAAATATAATAATTATTATATAATTTTATAATAATTTTTTATAATTTTGACCTATACAATGTATTGTTGGCTATTGCTACAAATATACCTGTGCTGCTTAAGACTGCTTTTGTGACTTTTATGACTGCTTGTGCAAGCACAGGCTAAAAAATAAATACATGCAATAACAGTAAATAATAATAATGCATACACACACACACACACAAAAAATTACTGTATATACATATATATATATATATACTGTATATATATATATACACACCAAATGTTATGCAATATATAACAAAGTGATATGCAAAAAAACAATATAGCAAATAACTTTGATATATTTGTAAAAATACAACTTTTATGTGAAATATAGGTAATTTATAAGAAATATAGCAATAATAATTATTTTAAATAATAAACAATAAAATAATAAAAAGAATTTACTGGAATAAAATAAAATAAAAAACATATTTTTATTTAAATTAGTTGCTAAGGCAACATTTCTCATTTTAATTTAGTTTAACATGAAGTACTAAAATAACAAACTGAAAAATGTAAAACTATATAGACATATTACAAAAACGACTAAAAATGACAAACACAAAAATTACTGAAATTTCAAAATGGAAAAAAGCTAAATATAAAACAACAAATTTGTATAAAAATCTCTTTATATTACACTCTAATATTGAGTGTATATATTGTATATGTTACATTAATAGAAAACAATATTAGTATCTCAATGATACTTTATAATGATACTATAAAATATAAAAAACAAACATATTATTTAGTATTTTTTAACTGGTTGCCAAAGCAGCATTTCTTAACTTGAAGTACTAAAATAACTAAAACTGAAATAAAAAAAATATAAAAACTGCATAGACATATTAAATTAAAACTAGTAATAAAAAGCTTTACTTACTAAGTAAAAGATGTTTAATTACTAAAACATTTTATATATAAAGTTGCTTAAAAGCTTTACCTTTTTGGTTCCATAGAAGCATTCAGTCAAAGGTTCTTTAAAGAACCATCTTTCTTAGCTTTTTATAATCTGAAGAACCTTCTTTTGCGACAAAGAAGCTTTTGTGAAACAGAAAGGTTCTTCAGATGTTATGTTATGTTAGCACTTATTTTTAAGAGTGTGTATATATATATATATATATATGTATACACATACAGCAAAAGCAATAACTAACACTATTTAAGTAATATTTTAATTGTAAATATGCTATCAAAATATCAGATGGTAAAGTGACAGTGCAGATATGACATTTATCATAAGTAAGTGACTGACACAGTGTTACATTTCAGAATCCTTTTGTTCTCCACCGAACACTTTTCTGGTTCAGTTCCAGTGCTTCAGAGGTGAAAGTATCTTCTGTATCTTCGTTTAATGTGCAGACACGGCTGTACATAAGCCAACACCGTTCAAAACAACGCTCTCTTTGCAATCGTGTTCCCAACACGAACCACGTTAGAATAAAAGGTTTCTAGATTGAACTTTTGATATCATTAAAGAACCATTAAGAAACTTTTTATTTAGAATAATTAAGAGATGTGCACAAACAAGCACTTTACTAAATGCTTGTGTTTTGCATTAGTGTGCAGGAGGACGGCTTCATCCATTGATCTCTTGTATTTCATTTTTGCAGCACATTGCAGCACTGCAGTGCTTCAGGGTATTACTTGTTTTCTTCTGTCTGTTGTTGCAGCATTAACAGCACTTCTACTGCAGAAAAGGCCCTCTATGTCTTTGTGTTTAGGAGAGACTCTTCTGAAGCTAATAATCACCATTAAGACATTAACACGAAACAAAATCCCTGGCGATATAATCAGTATAGTTGTGTGCTTTAATGTGCTGTTGTGGAGAAGAGTGAGTTTTTCTCCTCTCTTTTAACTCCAGCCATCAGCTAATTAGTGATTATCCTTTATAATTGACATGGGAGTTTGTGCAATTACGCCGTTATTAAAAAGGGACAGAATACTCACATTTAAGCTCTGGAAGAGACACGACTGCCTCCTGCCATGCGCTTCAATCAAATGGACAGCATAAATGTGCTTTAAAAAAAGTTAAATATATTTAAAGGGATAGTTCAGCCATAAATGAAGGTCATTATTTACTCACATCTTGTTGTGTGATTTACTTTCGTCTGTGAAACACAAAAGGAGACGATTAGCAGATGCATGTTTGGGACTGACAGCATCAGTCATTCACCTTCTTACATTTCGTCTTATATTTCAAAAAATAAATTAAAGGGGTTACAAAGCAGGGTTTCTGTGGGTCTTAAAACGCATTAATCTGCTCTTCCAGTCTTACATTTCTAAAGTCATGGCTTTAAATGTTGCACATACTGCCAAAAAAAGAATATCTTATCTCAGTATTTTTTATTAAGGATGTTTATATATTTGTTTTCCTGTACAAAATATCTAAACATCCTTAAATCAAGATACATTTACTTTAAGCACAAACTGAAGAACTTATAATGAAGAAATTAAGTCTTGTTTTCTGAGAAATGTGAGTTTTGGTGTTGTTTGGTCATCTTTGACTGAAAATTTTTTTACATTTTGGGTTTTTGAAATGTTTTAATTCAGTGGAATGGTGTGAAACTTAGTAAAGTTTCAGCAGTTTTTGCTATTGTATGTGAACTCACACACACTCACACACACACACACTCACACACACACACACACACACACACACACACTCTCTCTCTCTCTCTGTCTCACACACACAAACGCACACACTCACACAGACACACACACACAGACACACACACACACACTCTCTCTCTCTCTCTGTCTCACACACACAAACGCACACACTCACACAGACACACACACACAGACACACACACACACACTCTCTCTCTCTCTCTGTCTCACACACACAAACGCACACACTCACACAGACACACACACACAGACACACACACACACACTCTCTCTCTCTCTCTGTCTCACACACACAAACGCACACACTCACACAGACACACACACACAGACACACACACACACACTCTCTCTCTCTCTCTGTCTCACACACACAAACGCACACACTCACACAGACACACACACACAGACACACACACACACACTCTCTCTCTCTCTCTGTCTCACACACACAAACGCACACACTCACACAGACACACACACACAGACACACACACACACACTCTCTCTCTCTCTCTGTCTCACACACACAAACGCACACACTCACACAGACACACACACACAGACACACACACACACACTCTCTCTCTCTCTCTGTCTCACACACACAAACGCACACACTCACACAGACACACACACACAGACACACACACACACACTCTCTCTCTCTCTCTGTCTCACACACACAAACGCACACACTCACACAGACACACACACACAGACACACACACACACACTCTCTCTCTCTCTCTGTCTCACACACACAAACGCACACACTCACACAGACACACACACACAGACACACACACACACACTCTCTCTCTCTCTCTGTCTCACACACACAAACGCACACACTCACACAGACACACACACACAGACACACACACACACACTCTCTCTCTCTCTCTCTCTCTCTCACACACACACACTCACACACACACACACACTCTCTCTCTCTGTCTCACACACACAAACGCACACACTCACACGCACACACTCACACACACACACACACTCTCTCTCTCTGTCTCACACACACAAACGCACACACTCACACAGACACACACACACAGACACACACACACACACTCTCTCTCTCTCTCTGTCTCACACACACAAACGCACACACTCACACAGACACACACACACAGACACACACACACACACTCTCTCTCTCTCTCTGTCTCACACACACAAACGCACACACTCACACAGACACACACACACAGACACACACACACACACTCTCTCTCTCTCTCTGTCTCACACACACAAACGCACACACTCACACAGACACACACACACAGACACACACACACACACTCTCTCTCTCTCTCTGTCTCACACACACAAACGCACACACTCACACAGACACACACACACAGACACACACACACACACTCTCTCTCTCTCTCTGTCTCACACACACAAACGCACACACTCACACAGACACACACACACAGACACACACACACACACTCTCTCTCTCTCTCTGTCTCACACACACAAACGCACACACTCACACAGACACACACACACAGACACACACACACACACTCTCTCTCTCTCTCTCTCTCTCTCACACACACACACTCACACACACACACACACACACACTCACAGCTCATTTTTTTAAATATCAACCTCAAATTTGGAACACAATTTGTTTAGATTTTAGAGTAAAACGTGTTTTGGTGAATATATATTTCATATAAAATTTTAAAATAGTATTTTTGTGTATCTGTCATAATTTTTTAATAGTAACAATTAATAATTAAACTAATAATATAACAATTAAACTTTTTAATAGTTACACTTTTTTAAACCTTTTTCAATTCCGCAATAATTTACCAAGTGTCTTCTTCAAAAAGAGACCCAACTTAAGACTGTGCTCCAAATCATTCAGGATTTACAACAGTTTACATTGGAAAAATACATTTTCAGGTTTATGCTCAAAAAGTCCATAGCAGGTTATAATAGATTATAATGGATAATAATTATAATTATAATGGATTATAATTCCCTTTCAGTGATTTGGTAAAGCTTTTCTGACTCCATTGGCAAACATTTATTCTCATTTTAATAAAAAACAACATTTCATACAGTTTCTCAGAAAACAAAACATATGTCATTTTGTTTCTAAATGTATCTTGATTTAAGAAAATGTAGTCAATTAAACACATAAAGAATCAGAAGTACAGTTAAAAAATGCTTCCATATTCTACATAAAATGTTCTTTTGCAAAATGAATTAAAGTGATGGAGATCTGTTGGAAGTGGTATTTTCAAACTGCTGCTAATCAACTTATTTACTACATTTACATTTAGAGACCATATATTGGCATATTGTGTATTGATGTAAAAGTCTTAATTTGACTTTCATAAAACCTGCAAAGTATCATTCATTCAATATTCTAATACAATTAGTGATGAGGAAAATTGAGCTGAAACCCTGGAAGTGGTACAAAAACATTTTAAATGCATAGAAACAAAAATGCTGATAAAAACATTTTACAGTGCATGCAAAACTCACCACTGTGCAAGGCTGTTGCTATGCAGTTGCTAGGGTGTTCTTAGTGCCTTTAACACGTTGCTATGGGGTCGCTAGGGTGTTGTGGTTGTTCAGTGTTAGGGGTTTGATCAGATCATCTCTAGTAGAGAACGTTTCTCATCTAGACCCTGTAGAGTTGGTAAACTGCCTGCATGTTTGTCCTCTGGTGTTGTGATTTTCTTCAGGAGCGTGTTGTTTCCTTCAGCGATCAGAGCTGATCAATCATTAATAGCGCACACATACCTGTGGTCAAGCTTTAGCTCTGCACACTTACTCATTAAAGAAGCCTCTGCTGTTGCCATGGCGTCAGATGGTTTTCCAGTGAGCGTAAGGAAAGACAAAGAAAGACAAAACTCTTTCCTGTGTAAAGCGCAATACATTCTAAAAAATGCTGGGTTGTTTCAACCCAACTTTGGGTCAAATATGGACTAACCCAAACGTTGGGTTAAATTTTTATATTACATTTTTAACCCTGAAGTTGGGTTAGTCCATATTTGACCCAAAGTTGGGTTGAAACACCTGGCAACTTCATATTAATACTACAAACCCATCTAAACACCAATTCGACGTATAAGTGTGTACACTAATAAAAAATGCAAATCTTTTACATATTTGTTTTTGCACGTGATACCATGCTAAAGAGTTTCTGTTGCACAAATGAATATGGTAATAATTGGGTATGATTGTATATTATTATGATACTATCCCTGTACCATGGTAGCACACAGTGCTTGTTGTGCTTGATGCCTCTGGCTGTGATTGTGATAATCTGATTAGCACATGCCCTATAGATGCCAAAGCTGAAACTCTGTTGTTTTCTTAGTCGCTTAATGCAATCATCATCACGATCAGATCTGCCAAGAGTAGTGGAATAGGAGGGAAAGCACTCTCTAATCTGTCTCTTAAGAAAGCGCTCTTTGTTCATGCGGAAGGGGATCAGAGCTTTTAAACGTTTAACAGATGCGATCTCAAACAACAGAGCTTCAAACGCCCGTCACAGCGAGTTTCACTCGTTTCGATCATGTGAGTGATCCCTCGTCCTCCAATTTCCAGTTGCTTTTGTTAACTTTACGATTGGGATCGACCTTTCACTTCAAACCCACATAAGAATATAAAGGCCTTACGTTCTGCTTTATGGTACAAGCGAATGCAATAATTCATCACTTCAAATAGTTCAAATAGTTCGCAAGAACAACAGATATTAAATAGCCTACTGTCTTGTGTTTTATTAAAATTGATTATAATGGATATCTCAAAAGGACATGCACTTGTGCGCGGCGCAAGCCATTCTCTGCCATTAAATTGGTAAGTGCAAGCAGGACATTTTTTGTGTTATTAAGTAATAAGCCTTTAGAACAACATTAAGGTGAGTAGTCACTCTAGTTCACACAGTTCCAATAAATTGTGATGGGTTAAATAAACTCAATATAAACTCAATAAGCACAGCCGCGACTACAGTCAAGCGCAGACCAGTATTGAAGTGCACAGGAAATAATTTAATTTATAGTCATATTTAAAGCAGTTTATATTCATATTGAGTACTGATTGATGTTCACTTGGATTTTTTTCCCCATTGAGGGGAAATAACTTAATACTCTGTCATTTATAGCCGTATGGTAAAATGTATATTTTTACTTGTGTAACGTTACGTTCAAAATAACTACAAAATGTCATGCCTTTGAAAAATAAAGAGAACAACAGAATGCGCTGCTTTAGCGCGTCTCGGTCTCCTTGAGCATCTTTCCGGCGCATGCCACAAACATGAACCACAGCAAATACTTCTCTTTTAAAGAGGCTTCATTTAGATTATTTGACATTAAATGCATCATATAAGTCACTTTGGAATAAATCACAGTAGGCCTATGTATATGATACAATTTTTTTGTGGTGAACTAACCCTTTAAGCCTTTTAGAATTTCCCTTTCCTAGCCTTAAATAAATGATAATGAAAAGTTGTAGTTGTCTGGGTGATGTTAAACACGCGGAGGAACGTTTGCTCGACTGCTGGCACTCGCTGTCATTATGCGACGGCGTATGGCGTGCTGCCACGCTTGTGACTTTGAGCGGCACATTGGAGCCATGTTGCTGTCTATTCAGGGCTCGGTCTCTGCGAGCGGCCAACAGGACTCTGAGATTTATTAAATAAAGTCCGTGTGAAAGGTCCTCGAGTGCACAGACACGGCTGGACGTCTGTTTTCCCAGCGGGCCTGATCTGAATGCTTATTGATCGGCTCTTCTCTGTGGCTGGCGTTTGTGAGGCAGAGGATAGCTGGGATGGTTAAGGTGTAGTTTAGCTTCTTAATGATTCACTGGTGATTATGGCAGCTGCAGTTATTACTTCTGACTTTAATGACTCTTGTCAGAGAGCTCAGGGGCTTCGGGTCCAAGATAAATGCTCCCAGATCAGTCGTTGTCTGCCTGTAGGACATCTATCTATCTATCTATCTATCCATCCATCCATCCATCCATCCATCCATCCATCCGACTGTCTATTTCTCCATCTGTCTATCTATCTATCCATCCATCCATCCATCCATCCACCCATCCATCCATCCATCCATCCATCTATCCGTCGGTCTATTTCTCCATCTGTCTATCCATCTATCTACCCTACTATGTATTTATCTGACCTATTCAGCTATTTCTGATTATAGATCCATCTATCTAACCTATTTGTCTATCCAAGTATCTATCAATCTGGCTATCTATTCATCCATCCATCCGTCTTTCTATCTGTCTGACTATCCATCCATCCATCATCTATGTATTAGACTGTCTATTTCTCCATCTGTCTGTCTGTCTATCTATCCATCCATCCATCATCTATCTATTAGACTGTCTATTTCTCCATCTGTCTGTCTGTCTGTCTATCTATCCATCCATCCATCATCTATCTATTAGACTGTCTATTTCTCCATCTGTCTGTCTGTCTGTCTATCTATCCATCCATCCATCATCTATCTATTAGACTGTCTATTTCTCCATCTGTCTGTCTGTCTGTCTATCTATCCATCCATCCATCATCTATCTATTAGACTGTCTATTTCTCCATCTGTCTGTCTGTCTGTCTATCTATCCATCCATCCATCATCTATCTATTAGACTGTCTATTTCTCCATCTGTCTGTCTGTCTGTCTATCTATCCATCCATCCATCATCTATCTATTAGACTGTCTATTTCTCCATCTGTCTGTCTGTCTGTCTATCTATCCATCCATCCATCATCTATCTATTAGACTGTCTATTTCTCCATCTGTCTGTCTATCTGTCTATCCATCCATCCATCCATCCATCCATCATCTATCTATTAGACTGTCTATTTCTCCATCTGTCTGTCTGTCTATCTATCTATCCATCCATCCATCCATCCATCATCTATCTATTAGACTGTCTATTTCTCCATCTGTCTGTCTGTCTATCTATCTATCCATCCATCCATCCATCCATCATCTATCTATTAGACTGTCTATTTCTCCATCTGTCTGTCTGTCTATCTATCTATCCATCCATCCATCCATCCATCATCTATCTATTAGACTGTCTATTTCTCCATCTGTCTGTCTGTCTATCTATCTATCCATCCATCCATCCATCCATCATCTATCTATTAGACTGTCTATTTCTCCATCTGTCTGTCTGTCTATCTATCTATCCATCCATCCATCCATCCATCATCTATCTATTAGACTGTCTATTTCTCCATCTGTCTGTCTGTCTATCTATCTATCCATCCATCCATCCATCCATCATCTATCTATTAGACTGTCTATTTCTCCATCTGTCTGTCTGTCTATCTATCTATCCATCCATCCATCCATCCATCATCTATCTATTAGACTGTCTATTTCTCCATCCGTCCGTCCATCTATCCGATTATGTCTATCCATCTATCTACCCTACTATGCATTTATCTGATCTATTCAACTATTTCTGACTATAGATCCATCTCTCTATCCTATTTGTCTATCCAAGTATCTATCAATCTGTCTATCTATTCATCCATCCATCCATCATCTATCTATTAGACTGTCTATTTCTCCATCTGTCTGTCTGTCTGTCTGTCTGTCTGTCTATCTATCTATCTATCTATCTATCTATCTATCTATCTATCCATCCGTCTG
>NW_015505873.1:394525-415102 GCF_001515645.1 Sinocyclocheilus grahami
TCTGTCTGTCTGTCTGTCATCTATCTATCTCTGTCTGTCATCTATCTCTGTCTGTCTGTTTATCTATCTATCTCTGACTGTCTGTTTATCTATCTATCTCTGTCTGTCTGTCTGTCATCTATCTCTGTCTGTTTATCTATCTATCTCTGTCTGTCTGTCTGTCGGTCTATCTATCTATCTATCTATCTATCTATCTATCTTTCTGTCTGTCATCTATGTATCTCTGTATGTCTGTCTGTCATCTATCTATCTCTGTCTGTCTGTCTGTCTCTCTGTCATTTATCTATCTCTGTCTGTCATCTATCTGTCTGTCTGTTTATCTATCTATCTCTGTCTGTCTGTCTGTCTGTCTGTCTGTCTGTCTGTCTGTCATCTATCTCTGTCTGTGTGTCATCTATCTATCTCTGTCTGTCATCTATCTATCTGTTTATCTATCTATCTCTGTCTGTCTGTCTATCTATCTGTCTGTCTGTCTGTCTGTCTGTCTGTCTATCTATCTATCTATCTATCTATCTATCTGTCTGTCTGTCTGTCTGTCTGTCTGTCTGTCATCTATCTCTGTCTGTGTGTCATCTATCTATCTCTGTCTGTCATCTATCTATCTGTTTATCTATCTATCTCTGTCTGTCTGTCTGTCTGTCTGTCTGTCTATCTGTCTGTCTGTCTATTTGTCTGTCATCTATCTATCTATCTATCTATCTATATCTATCTATCTATCTATCTATCTTCTGTTGCACAAATGAATATGGTAATAATTGGGTATGATTGTATATTATTATGATACTATCCCTGTACCATGGTAGCACACAGTGCTTGCTGTCTGTCTGTCTGTCTGTCTGTCTGTCTATCTATCTATCTATCTATCTATCTATCTATCTATCTATCTATCTATCTAGCTCTCGGTCTCTCTATCTATCTATCTATCTATCTATCTAGCTCTCGGTCTCTCTATCTATCTATCTATCTATCTATCTAGCTCTCGGTCTCTCTATCTATCTATCTATCTATCTATCTAGCTCTCGGTCTCTCTATCTATCTATCTATCTATCTATCTAGCTCTCGGTCTCTCTATCTATCTATCTATCTATCTATCTAGCTCTCGGTCTCTCTATCTATCTATCTATCTATCTATCTAGCTCTCGGTCTCTCTATCTATCTATCTATCTATCTATCTAGCTCTCGGTCTCTCTATCTATCTATCTATCTATCTATCTAGCTCTCGGTCTCTCTATCTATCTATCTATCTATCTATCTAGCTCTCGGTCTCTCTATCTATCTATCTATCTATCTATCTAGCTCTCGGTCTCTCTATCTATCTATCTATCTATCTATCTAGCTCTCGGTCTCTCTATCTATCTATCTATCTATCTATCTAGCTCTCGGTCTCTCTATCTATCTATCTATCTATCTATCTAGCTCTCGGTCTCTCTATCTATCTATCTATCTATCTATCTAGCTCTCGGTCTCTCTATCTATCTATCTATCTATCTATCTAGCTCTCGGTCTCTCTATCTATCTATCTATCTATCTATCTAGCTCTCGGTCTCTCTATCTATCTATCTATCTATCTATCTAGCTCTCGGTCTCTCTATCTATCTATCTATCTATCTATCTAGCTCTCGGTCTCTCTATCTATCTATCTATCTATCTATCTAGCTCTCGGTCTCTCTATCTATCTATCTATCTATCTATCTAGCTCTCGGTCTCTCTATCTATCTATCTATCTATCTATCTAGCTCTCGGTCTCTCTATCTATCTATCTATCTATCTATCTAGCTCTCGGTCTCTCTATCTATCTATCTATCTATCTATCTAGCTCTCGGTCTCTCTATCTATCTATCTATCTATCTATCTAGCTCTCGGTCTCTCTATCTATCTATCTATCTATCTATCTAGCTCTCGGTCTCTCTATCTATCTATCTATCTATCTATCTAGCTCTCGGTCTCTCTATCTATCTATCTATCTATCTATCTAGCTCTCGGTCTCTCTATCTATCTATCTATCTATCTATCTAGCTCTCGGTCTCTCTATCTATCTATCTATCTATCTATCTAGCTCTCGGTCTCTCTATCTATCTATCTATCTATCTATCTAGCTCTCGGTCTCTCTATCTATCTATCTATCTATCTATCTAGCTCTCGGTCTCTCTATCTATCTATCTATCTATCTATCTAGCTCTCGGTCTCTCTATCTATCTATCTATCTATCTATCTAGCTCTCGGTCTCTCTATCTATCTATCTATCTATCTATCTAGCTCTCGGTCTCTCTATCTATCTATCTATCTATCTATCTAGCTCTCGGTCTCTCTATCTATCTATCTATCTATCTATCTAGCTCTCGGTCTCTCTATCTATCTATCTATCTATCTATCTAGCTCTCGGTCTCTCTATCTATCTATCTATCTATCTATCTAGCTCTCGGTCTCTCTATCTATCTATCTATCTATCTATCTAGCTCTCGGTCTCTCTATCTATCTATCTATCTATCTATCTAGCTCTCGGTCTCTCTATCTATCTATCTATCTATCTATCTAGCTCTCGGTCTCTCTATCTATCTATCTATCTATCTATCTAGCTCTCGGTCTCTCTATCTATCTATCTATCTATCTATCTAGCTCTCGGTCTCTCTATCTATCTATCTATCTATCTATCTAGCTCTCGGTCTCTCTATCTATCTATCTATCTATCTATCTAGCTCTCGGTCTCTCTATCTATCTATCTATCTATCTATCTAGCTCTCGGTCTCTCTATCTATCTATCTATCTATCTATCTAGCTCTCGGTCTCTCTATCTATCTATCTATCTATCTATCTAGCTCTCGGTCTCTCTATCTATCTATCTATCTATCTATCTAGCTCTCGGTCTCTCTATCTATCTATCTATCTATCTATCTAGCTCTCGGTCTCTCTATCTATCTATCTATCTATCTATCTAGCTCTCGGTCTCTCTATCTATCTATCTATCTATCTATCTAGCTCTCGGTCTCTCTATCTATCTATCTATCTATCTATCTAGCTCTCGGTCTCTCTATCTATCTATCTATCTATCTATCTAGCTCTCGGTCTCTCTATCTATCTATCTATCTATCTATCTAGCTCTCGGTCTCTCTATCTATCTATCTATCTATCTATCTAGCTCTCGGTCTCTCTATCTATCTATCTATCTATCTATCTAGCTCTCGGTCTCTCTATCTATCTATCTATCTATCTATCTAGCTCTCGGTCTCTCTATCTATCTATCTATCTATCTATCTAGCTCTCGGTCTCTCTATCTATCTATCTATCTATCTATCTAGCTCTCGGTCTCTCTATCTATCTATCTATCTATCTATCTAGCTCTCGGTCTCTCTATCTATCTATCTATCTATCTATCTAGCTCTCGGTCTCTCTATCTATCTATCTATCTATCTATCTAGCTCTCGGTCTCTCTATCTATCTATCTATCTATCTATCTAGCTCTCGGTCTCTCTATCTATCTATCTATCTATCTATCTAGCTCTCGGTCTCTCTATCTATCTATCTATCTATCTATCTAGCTCTCGGTCTCTCTATCTATCTATCTATCTATCTATCTAGCTCTCGGTCTCTCTATCTATCTATCTATCTATCTATCTAGCTCTCGGTCTCTCTATCTATCTATCTATCTATCTATCTAGCTCTCGGTCTCTCTATCTATCTATCTATCTATCTATCTAGCTCTCGGTCTCTCTATCTATCTATCTATCTATCTATCTAGCTCTCGGTCTCTCTATCTATCTATCTATCTATCTATCTAGCTCTCGGTCTCTCTATCTATCTATCTATCTATCTATCTAGCTCTCGGTCTCTCTATCTATCTATCTATCTATCTATCTAGCTCTCGGTCTCTCTATCTATCTATCTATCTATCTATCTAGCTCTCGGTCTCTCTATCTATCTATCTATCTATCTATCTAGCTCTCGGTCTCTCTATCTATCTATCTATCTATCTATCTAGCTCTCGGTCTCTCTATCTATCTATCTATCTATCTATCTAGCTCTCGGTCTCTCTATCTATCTATCTATCTATCTATCTAGCTCTCGGTCTCTCTATCTATCTATCTATCTATCTATCTAGCTCTCGGTCTCTCTATCTATCTATCTATCTATCTATCTAGCTCTCGGTCTCTCTATCTATCTATCTATCTATCTATCTAGCTCTCGGTCTCTCTATCTATCTATCTATCTATCTATCTAGCTCTCGGTCTCTCTATCTATCTATCTATCTATCTATCTGTCTGTCTGTCATCTATCTATCTATCTATCTCTATCTGTCTGTCTGTCTGTCTATCTATCACGCTGCAGGACACACTGAAGTTTGTTTTCAAACAGTTCATACCGCACTAGTGATTAACGTCACTAATTAGAATTCATTGTTAGCACTTACTATCACTCATGTTTGTTTGTGATCATTATTTATAAATTGGGATTAGGAAGGATTATGGAAAGATGACAATCTGCATACGTGAAGAAACTGCACGACAGCTGTGTCTTTCTCCCTCTGCCTTTAGAAACAGTCCCGATTAATCCCGATCCCAGACACTCAGCGGCTGAAACAAACAGCATGTGATGAGGCACAAACCTCGAGTACTAAACGCATCCAAACACCCGAGTGGAGCAGAATTCCTCTGCTGAGAGTTACGAGCAAACGTCACCTCTGCCAACGCAAAGAAAAGAGGAAAAGAACAGAATTCCTGTCCATTAGTGACAAACCGGCAAACAATCCAACAGAACTGAAAGTACAGTTCATCCTGTTCTCACAAAACAAACCAACTTCTGTTCGTTCAGTCTTTAGAATATAGATTAAATTTAGATAAAGATCAACACGAGCTTTGCGATTAAAGTCTCTAAATGACACCCACATGCAAAACTGCTATTGGTATCTACTAAAATAACCACTTCATTATAAAGCAATCAAAACCTGCTGACAGAAAACATACTGTTAATGTCCAACCCTTTGATTCCTCTTATATAAGATGAGCTCTGAGCAGAGGAATTCCAGCTATTGCTGAAGTCGTTTTCTGATGATTTTAGTAGGTAATCATTTATTCTGAAACCATATTTCTGAAACATAAATGAGGTCAGGACGTTTGTTCACAGCTCAGTGGTTTCTGGTATCCGTGACTGGCATTCCTGTCAGGACATTAGAAAGGACAAAGATCAGGAATGTCACATTCTTCCAAGATGAGGCCACTGCAAAATCCCTGTGATGTCAGTGAACAGTCAAGCCTTTGATTTTACAATATATGCAATAAATACTTAAATAATATTTTTTAATAATACATAACACACACATGCAAAAAAAAAAAATCTGGGTAAAACTTTATTATTTTATACATAATATATAAACTATGTAGTAGCATTACATATAAATACTATTTAATATATCATATTCAAATATCATATAATGTACGTGTATGTATATTAGTGTATACTTTTTATTTGACTCAGAAATATGATGTTGAATGTGTGTATATAAATGATTATTACTATACTGCTACACACATACATTTTTACATAACATTTCTAAATCAAACAAAAAAAAATGCACAATTATACATACACAAATTAAAACATTTATATATAAATAATATTATAAATATTTTACATTATATATAAAATAATAGTTATGCATAATGAAAAATATAATTATTGCATACTAAAATTGTATATTATTATAATTATTAATGTAATTTTTTTGTTTTATGATATATGATCATTTGATTATATAAATAGACATATATTGTCATTATATAGGCAATTTAGGGTAACAGCTTATGGTTGCCTGATATAATCTAATATATATATAAATATAACTAAAATGAGATCATCATCAAGAATGAACTGTTATACACCTTTAGACACATTCCTGAAGACATCCACATCCAGGAGAACGGATGAAAACATGTCGTCTACTATTGTTCCTACATTTTTTTCATTTTAATTAGCTTATTTAATAATGCATAATAATAATTGCACAGACAATAGTGTTGGTTTAATCTAATGAAGACGGCACAAAATAAGCAGAGGGACCGTGAAATGGCACACGAGTGAAATTGCAGCAAAGTCTCCAGAGTTACGCATCAGATCTGTTCATTTACAATCATTTACACATCAGCTTGTGATGGCATTGAATGAGACATAAACTGGTCATTTGCGCAGCAAAACACTGACCCCTCCTGGTCAATCTGTGTCATGTAGTCCAGAGGACTGTATTAGGGCCCTGCACGGGCCTCAAATATAGGCCCTTGTCCGACAGCTTATCAGAATTACCATAATTACCCATCTTTTTTTCTCCCTTCTCCCAAAACGGCTTATACTACTGTTTCAGCTTTTTTTTTTAAAGTAACGACCAAGTGGCCAGCGGCAGACAGTGAGCCTATGTTTGATCAATTTAGCCTTCTCAAATCATCACGACTTGCCTAAAATAAAATCTATAGATATAAAACAGTTCAAGCATATAACAATGTTTAAACGCTAAACCTAGATAAATGTGCGCTGTATCCAATAGTTTGCGTGGAGAGTACAAGCTAAAGTGCGCTTTGCAGGACATGAAGGCGCCAGCGCGATCGCTCGCATTTTTTTCAGTGGATACGCCGTCATTTTTGCTCATAAAGATAAGAGTAATACATAATTCGTAGCTGTAAAGAGTCTACTTTTATTTGTGTGCACTCAAAATATCAACAAAACGTTGTGCTTTTATAAAATAAAGAAAAAAATATGATGCGCTTTCTGCCGTCTCGGTCTTCAACAGGAGTGCTTCACAAAAATGAACCGAAACTCAGCGAATACATGCCTCACAGACATGATAAATATATCTATAGAAAGCTTTAAATTACTACTTAATGAAACAAATCAAATTGAAAACAAAAACTCTTTCATTATAATCATAATGTCACAAATCTGGTCCGCGGCCGATTGCCACTAGAGATCACTCTACCATTACATTGACTCTCACACTACACAGACTGTTACATGTCACTCCGGACTACAGTTCCCATCATCCATTGCACTTACACAGCTGAATTCACTGATCACACAGCCTTCACTAATCACACGCTCACCTGAGAGCCATTACACACTCTATTTAACACCCACTCAGTTCCTGTTCAGATCGCGGAGCGGTATAGCGTATATCACTCACCTAGCGACAGCTATTCTACGGAGCTCGTTAGTTTTCATAGCCTTACCTTAATCTTGCCTTGTCTGTTTTCTCGTATCCTGATCTTTGCCTGTGTACCTTGGATTCCCCCTCTCGTCTTGCCCTATTCAGATACTGTTTGCCCCTGCCTGGACCTTTGCATTGTACTTGGATTTACCCCTCTAGTTAATTCTGTTCGCCGATCGTAGACCCATGCTAGCCCTAGGTATATTCTTGTGTCTTGCCCTCTATATACCCAGTTGCCATTATCTGACCCTTGCCTGTCTCTAACCATGTCTATGAATAAAGCCTTGCATTTGGATCCGCACGTCTCATGTCTCGTCAGCCCCGTAACACATAAACCGTAAAGATGCGCCCCGCCTACTTTAGCCACTCCGGGCTCTTTTGTTCTCTCGCCCTTGCTGTGCAGTCTTCCACACTAGGCAGAGATTTTGAAGTCTGGCGACGTGGGCATTCTCGTTCCCCTAGTGTTCTCGACGCAGCTCGAGTTCCTGAAGAGGAACGTCTCAGGTTACGTATGTAACCCTAGTTCCTCGAGGGAACGAGACGCTGCGTCTCGGTGCCATACTTCCGGCGTCCCTGCCGGCGCTTGCTTCATTCCTAGAAGCTGACGCTGGCTCCAACGCACGCGCTTTTATAGCTTCCCGCTCATGACGTCATCCGCCGTGACGTACCGCTCAGCTATTGGACTGATTTCACATGTGATTCAGAGCGTGGGTCACTGAAGGCGTTCCCCTAGTGTTCTCGACGCAGCGTCTCGTTCAATCGAGGAACTAGGGTTACATACGTAACCTGAGACGTTCTCTCTAATGAGGAGATGGCGAGTCAGGATCGTCGTCTTCATCCTTTGCGACACAGACTCAGAAAACACTAGTTTATTAGTAAATAATTCATATATCTTCTTACTATTTCCACCTGACACATTCATGGTGATTACTTTTGCCGGTGCTTTGCGGCAAGCTTTAGACTATTTCCTTATATCTTATTTTGTTTAGATTACTCGTTATTGTGTTTTAGTTTGACTTTTATGTGCAATCATGTATCAATCGTTCTACTTTTTTATCTCTTTTTCTTTGTTGGTTGTCATATGTGTCTAAAATGCTCTGTTTTGTTTTTAGGGTGACTTTTTAACATTCTGTCAAGGGTCTTCAGATGAAAAATAGCCTCTTTGGGTAATTCTGGCACATTTACAGCCATGTTTATTAATGTGCATTGCCCCTGTAAACAAATAAACTACACTGCAAAATATGATCCTCTTACTTAGTATTTTTGTCTTGTTTTCTAGTATCGCACTCATGGTCTTCGCGGTCAAAAGTGACCGGACACCTGAAATGTAACTTTTTTTCTTCTTCATTAAAATCAATCTAATATATTTTTGTTCAATAATATTTTTTCTTTTGTATTTTGAGAGAATTTTATGATACTAATTCATATTTATGCAATAATTATGATACATTTTTCCCACTGAAAATAGTACAAAAAATGTTTTTCTAATTTTTTTAAATTATTTTTATTATTACTGCAGTATTTCAGATTCAAATAGAGACTAGGCCATTAAAATCTAATTTTTGAAGGCAGAATAGCACCTCCTGGTGAGAGCAAAAAAAGAAAAACCTGTAATTTCATGGTGTAACCACTAGATTCCTGTTTAGGACTCTATAGAGAGGCTTGTGAATTCCCTAATTGTTTTTATACATAATGATTTACTTGTATTAGGTTGTGGATTTAAATGTATACTAAGGCATTCTCAAAGACTACTTTTTGTCAAGGTTAGTATTTTTTGTTGTTTTGTTGTTTAAAACAAGACAATATCTTAAATAATTTTACTTGTACAGTAAATGCATCTTGATTCAAGATATTTATACTAGTAAACAAGACAAAAATACTAAGTAAGAGAATCATTTTTTGCAGTGTAAACTAAACAGAGAGAAGTTTCAGCTGTTCAATGTGACACATCTAACCTTTTTATTGTATCATATCTTTATTCTAACTTCAGTTTGAGGGCTGTCAGAAGGCGTTTTCCCGTCTGGAGAACCTAAAAATCCATCTGAGGAGCCACACAGGCGAGAAACCCTATGTATGTCAGCATCCCGGCTGTCAGAAAGCCTTCAGCAACTCCAGCGATCGAGCCAAACACCAGCGAACACACGTCGACACAGTGAGTGGAGCCCGAAAACCTTATTTTACACACTTTATCAACTCCCACGCAACCAGTGCTGGGGAAAGTTACTTTTAAAAGTAATGCATTACAATGTTGCGTTACTCCATAAAAAAGTAACTAATTACGTTACTTAGTTACTTTTTATGGAAAGTAATGCGTTACGTCACTTTTTGTGTTACTTCTTAAATCTGGACTGGGCTTGCTTGTTTATTTTTAAAATAAAAAAGTTCTATTTTCAGTGTTGGGGAAAGTTACTTTTAAAAGTAATGCATTACAACGTTGCGTTACTCCATAAAAAAGTAGCTAATTACGGTACTTAGTTACTTTGTATGGAAAGTAATGCGTTACGTTACTTTTTGTGTTACTTTTTAAATCTGGACTGGGCTTGCTTGTTTGTTTTTAAAAATAAAAAAGTTCTATTTTTGGCAAATATAAAAGCCTTTTCACACCAAAAGTGAAATGAATAAGCCTCAGGCTGAAGGGAAAGTACAGTAGAATGCAGAAGAAGACATTTGTGAACACACAGACGTTCGTCTAGAGTAATGTGTGCTTATTAGTACGCTTGAACTGCATCATCGAAGCTCAGAAGCTAATAGAATGGGATTAAATACATAAAGCATATTTGTGTTGTTTAACATTTAATTATTGCAGGTTTGCGTCATATTCTGAGTTGCATTATTTTTATTCATTTTGAGGAATACTGAATCTGTGTGGGTTTCTTTTTGTGAGTGATATGAATTAATGCATATTCATATTTATTTTAGAACTACAGTAACATCTTCTGATTTCTCTCAACACGGGGACACCAGAGCTGTCAGTCAATCAATTGAAAAAAAAGTAACTTGCGTTACTTATTTGAAAAAGTAACTCAGATATTCTCTTGTAAATTAAAAAGTAATGCGTTAAGTTACTTGAAAAAAAGTAATCTGATTACGTAACTCCCAACACTGCACGCAACACACCTGCAAACAAGAGTCACAGACGTGTGCACTAACAGGTTGTGTTTCTGCAGAAACCCTACGCTTGTCAGATCCAGGGCTGCGCAAAACGCTACACAGACCCCAGCTCTCTGCGCAAACACCTCAAATCACACTCCTTAAAGGAGCAACAAGCCCGGAAGAAGGTATGAGAATCATCTGATCCGACTAAAGCAGAAGGAGAAAGTCTTAGTTCTGCTATCAGTTATTCATCCTCGTCTTTCTAAACTCTGATGCTGATCTGTTTTTTCATGCACCACAAAAAGGAACATTTAAATTCACTTTATTTTCTATTATTTGACTTCAGAAGGTGCACTAACGGTCAAAAGTTTGGAACAATTAAGATTGTTTAAAGACGTCTCTTCTGCTCACCGAGGCTGCATTTATTCAAAAATGCAATACAAATTTGTGAAATATTATTACAATTTGAAATAAGTGTTTTCTATGTGAATCTCTGTTAAGCTGTAATGTATTTCTGTGATGCGCAGCTGTATTTTCAGCATCATTCCTCCAGTCTTCAGTGTCACATGATCTTCAGAAATCAGTATAATATGCTGATCTGCTGCTCGAGAAACATTTCTGATTATTATCAATGTTGAAAACAGTAATACACAACCATAAGTTGTGATAAGTAAAAAAAAAGAGGTAAAGTGACAGTAAAGACATTTATAATGTTACAAAAGATTTCGGTAACACTTTCTATGAAGCCCATATTTATAACACATTATAAGGGTATTCTTAAGGCATTATAATGAATGCATAATGCATTATAAAAGACCTTATAATATGTTATATCATCTTATAAATAATCATAACAACAATTATAATACATTATAATGCTTACGCATTTGTGGTTATAAGTTTTAAGATTATGATTATTTATAACACACAATGAACACCATATAAAATCTATTTTTACATTTATAATGGACTATATATCTTGACTTTGTTTATTTAAGATCTGCACTAAGTGGTTAGGTGTGGAGTGTTATTTGAGTGTTCCCGCTGAGGCTAATATTAATTTTGATGTGAGCTAGTTAATCATTTAAACTGAAAAAAAATATGCAATGTTTATATGTTAGGTTACATTTTATTTTCATGGTCCCCCTATTCTATAAGTCAACTACATGTCAACTAAGTCTCATTAGAGTATTAGTAGGCTTAGGTTAAGGTTAGTGCTGTTGAATGAATGTAGACGTACTTGCGAAGTTACTTTATAGTCAGTTTGTCTGTTGGGGAACCGTCAAAATAATCTGATATTACAATAAAAATAGTTCAAAGCAAATATGTCTTATTACACATTCATCTGATCTGATATCTGATCTTATGGCTGTTTGAGAAAAAATATTATTATTATTATTACTATACTTAAGTGGTCTTTGATGGCTTTAAGTAAAGTAGCATAAGAAACATGGCAAGATATGAGACTTATAATACATTATAACTATGAGAAATATAATCCATTGTAACTTAAGTGGATGCAACAGGTTCACTGTGTGTTATAAATCATCATACTCTTAAAAGCTATAACCATAAGTAAATATTATAAAACATTAAAACTGTTCTTATGAATATTCATAAGATGATATATCATATTAAAAGGGTTTTTATAATGCATTATGCATTCATTATAATGCCTTAAGAATACCCTTATGATGTGTTATAAATATGGGCTTCACAGAAAGTGTTACCGAGATTTCTATTTCACATAAATGCTGCTCTTTCTGTTCATCTGTGAATCCTGAAAAATAAAATGCACCAGTTTCCACAAAAATATTGTGCAGCACGACTGTGTTCAACATTGCTAATAATCAGAAATGTTTCTCGAGCAGCAGATCAGCATATTATACTGATTTCTGAAGATCATGTGACACTGAAGACTGCAGTAATGATGCTGAAAATCACAGAAATAAATTACAGTTCAACAGATATTCTCATAGAAAACAGCTGTTTTAAATCATAATAATATTTGGCTATTTTTACTGTATTTTTGATCAAATAAATGCAGCCTTGCTGAGCAGAAGAGACTTCTTTCAAGCAGTAGGCTCTCTTTTTTTAATGGTATTTTTTGGAGTTTTCAAATCTTTATATGTAAACAAAGACTTTAAAAATGATGCTTTTGTCTCAGGTTTGGAAAGACATGAAGGTTTTTGTGTGAACTATGATTGTACAACACATGCATTGTCTCACAGTGAACGAACACAGAGAGTTGTGAGTTTGCGACAAAATGCATAGCATTTGTCAAGAGGGGCGTTGATAACGAAGCCTCTAAACTTGTAACTTGTTAGCAGGCTTGTGTCGGAGCCGTTCATTATCACGGAGGAACCAAATAAAGGTCACGTCACCATAGATACAGATTCCTCAGGTAGACGTTTCTGGGAGAGAAAAAATCAGCTGTGATTATTATGAATTACTCAGAATGTACTGTATTCTTAGACACGCTAAATATAATAACGCAGGTCGAGAGCTCCAAACGCTGCGATATTAAACCATATGCTCATGATTAATTACTGTACATTCAGCTCAATTAAGCAAAAGATTAGGAGCCAATTATCCGAGACATTATCTCCACTTGTTGTCATCTATTTGCTTTAATATCATTTGGAAAGTAAATGCAGTCCTTAAGTCAACATGAAATCAAATTGGACAGCTTTTGCTTTTTTGGTCTTATTGTGAATTAGATGTCATTTCAAATATATAATTCTCATGATTTGTTTCTTAAATACTCTAAGCTGCAAAATAGATATTCACACTTTTAGTTTTAGCATAGAATTTACTTTCAGTTCTATATCCTACCTGGAGCACAAAAAACAGGATTTGTTTAGAAACAATTACATTTGTTTATTTCAATTTCATAAAAAATAAAAACATGGAACGGGCAAGTAACACAGAATTAAATGTAAGATTTTTAGGTAGAAAGACTGAAATAGTATTTTCTTGTAAAATGTACTCTAATAATCTATTTACAGCTTCAAAAATAATCAATTCTACGCTGTACTTTTATCTCATTGATAAAATCGCTAACATTTAAAGCATTTATGTATAATGCTTTATAAAGGTATTCATAATGTATGTTTTAATGCATTATATCATTTCAAAAATAATTGTAACCAAAGTTAAAATGCATTATATATATATATATATATATATTTTATACAATTTTTTTTGCTCACCAAGCTGCATTTCTTTGATCAGAAATACAGCAAACGCAGTAATATTATGAAATACTTTTAATATTTAAAATACGCTGAAAATTCAGCTTTGATCACGGAAATAAATTACATTTTAAAATATATTCACATAGAAAGCAGTTATTTTAAATAGTAAAAATATTTCACAATATTACTGCTTTTGCTGTATTTCGGATCAAATAAATGCAGGCTTGCTGAGCAGAAGAGACTTCTTTAAAAAAACATAAAAAATCTTACTGTTCAAAAACTTTTGACTGGGAGTGTATGTGATAATACAGTGCATTACAAGGCATAATGAATGCATTAATACTATTTTTATAATGCATTTAAGTTTTGTTGAAGGTTTGATTTGTGACTGTGCTTGATGTGATGTAGTTGAGACGCAGCACAGATCTCAGTCAGGACGGACTCACCGAGTGTTTGATGGTTCACAGCCTCGCACCACTGGACCTGATTGAGACCAAGCGCCAGTCGCCCACTAACGATCTCTACACTGGTACCAAACACTAATTAACACTTATATAAATTAGAATAACAGTGTAAGGGGCTGAAACATTTTTCTTGCATATCATGTGTCTTCTTTCAGACTAGTGGAAAGAAAACATCTTAAATACACTTTTGAGTATTTATTTTATTGGACTTTATAAATTTGTGTCAGTATTTCAGTTCCAATGCATGTCTTTAAAGAGTTCTTTCTCTTACATTAACCAAACTTTACAGTTTTATTCCTATATACACTGCAAAAAAATTATTCTCTTACTTAGTATTTCTGTCTTGTGTTCTAGTATAAATATCTAAACATTCTTGAATCAAGATGCATTTACTGTACAAGTGAAATGACTTAAGATATTATATCTTGTTTTCTTTTCTTTTTTTATTATATAACATTTTGTTAGTTTTGGCTTAAAACAAGCAAAAATATCTGCCAATGGGGCAAAAAAAATCATCTTGTTTAGACTTTAAATTAAGATTATTTTTTTGCCCCATTAGCAGATATTTGTGCTTGTTTTAAGGGAAAACTCTAATATGATAACAAAATCAAACAAGATTTTTGAATCTGGACTGATCCCATATTCAGTTTATTACATTAATGCATCTTTAATTAAATATAACCTCATTTGCATATTTAAACAACATTTCTTCTGATACAAAAATGTTTGCAATCCTTAAATTGGGGGAGTATGGTGATATCTATTAGTTAATTTTTTTACCCTATTCACTTGTATCTTGTCTAGAGATGCGTTTTTATTATTATTATTAAATTCTATTAACTAACAGTGATTTTAGATGCTGTAAAAGATGCAAATGGTGCGATCAAATACATCCGTCTAGTGCATGTTTACATAGAAAAACATTGGAAAAGCAGCGCAGTGTAATGCAAAGATGCATTCTATGTAAACAGGCCATAAGAAGCTTTCAGCATATTTTGGTTATTTAGTTAGTTTTCATTGCAGTGATGGCTAATGGCATCTAATCTTACCACTGTTTGACTCAAGAGTGATGATTCTCTGTTTTGTCTTCATGTCAACGTGCAAGTGTTCACCCTGAACCAGACAAACGCCCTGCAGATCCCATCCGATCCACAGACCCTTCAGAGCCACATGCAGCTACCGCCCGTACAGGGAAACAACAGGTAGAAAAACATGATCAGTTTTGACATGCATGAGTCACAGCATTTAACTTTGCTAATATTGCGTGGGAAATAACTTGATGTTATTCAGGAGGATTTCAGCTATGATATTACTGCTCCAAAGTCGGCATGAAATGAATTCACCCTATTAGTTTTCTAAATGCATTGATCTTGGGAACAATTCATCCATGCAAGTTGAGTTTTTGAAAAGTGATTTGAGCTCGTAATGTTTAATCAGAATGTCAGAACTGGATCTTCCCTCTGCTGATGTATGCTGGTTCCTCTTCAGGAACTCGAGCTGCGTCGGAGAACGCTTTGGGAACGCCTTCAGCGTGACTGACTCTGAATCACGTGTGTAATCAGTCCAATGGATGGGCGAGACGTCACGGGCGGGGTGACGTAGCGGCCAGAAAGCTTAAAAGCACGTGCGGTGAAACCGGCGTCAGCTTTCTGTCATTCAGCAAGCGCTCTGTGTGTGTGTTATTCTGATATCTGTTTGTCAGTCTTATTTAGTGTTGTCTGTCACGAAATCATGTCAAAAGCACAAGACAAGACCAAACACCTTAAGGGCGAGAGCAGGCAGCGTTTCAGGCTGTGTGTTCCTCCCTGCCCGCGTTACATTACGGGTGGGATACACACAGTTTGTGCATTGTCTGCCTGGGAGCGGAGCATGCTGTGGACTCACGATCCATTTGTCACGATCGATCTAAAAGACGCATACGTCCATGTATCCATCCTTCCCACTCACAGGAAGTTCCTGAGGTTTGCTTTTGGGGGAAAAGCATACCAATATCGGGTTCTTCCCTTCGGCCTTGCACTCTCACCCTGCACTTTCACGAAGTGTGTGGATGCACCTCTGGCTCCGCTGCGACTCCGGGGCATCCGCATACTGAACTATATCGACAATTGGTTGATTTTAGCTCAATCAGAGCGGACGGTGGTTCGACATCGAGATGTCATTCTCACCCACATGAGAGAGCTGGGGTTAAGACTAAACGGCAAGAAAAGTGTGCTTTCTCCATTACAGAGGACCACTTATGTGGGCGTGGTGTGGGATTCAACCACGATGCAGGCACGTATGTCCCCTGCTTGGATCGAGTCGATCCTCACCGCAGTCGCGAGAGTTAGAGAAGGCCGGTCAGTCACTGTCAAACAGTTTCAGAGACTGCTGGGTCTGATGGCAGCTGCGTCCAACGTGATACCTCTTGGCCTGCTGTACATGAGACCCCTACAGTGGTGGCTCAAGACCAGGGGGTTCTCCCCGAGGGGAAACCCGCTTTGCATGATCAGGGTCACGCTGCGATGCCTACGTACCTTGGACATGTGGAGGAAACCTTGGTTCTTGTCTCAGGGCCCGGTGCTGGGAGCTCCTTGTCAATCAATTCTTTCAAAACGACTGATTCATTCATTCAGGAATTCATGAATGGATCAGTGAGTCATTGAATCACCCGATTTGTTCAAAAACGCAAATTCATTCAGTCAGGAAACACCGCTGTTCTGTTGCTGCAGAGACGCTCAACATGATTTTGTTTGGAACCATTTTCTTTAGTGAAATAGAGCAAAAAAGACAATATTGAATCACTGCAATTTGAATCACTTGCTGTTTATTTCTTGTTCATTGAATTGTTGCTCTGACACTAAGAGACCATGCTAACCAAACCATTCATATAATCGCTCGTCCCCGTGTTCTAGAGAATATAATTATATGATTAAATATCTATATTTGTTCCTTCAGAGTGACAATGCTCAGTAACAAATAATCCAATTTTAAAAATAACCAAATCCGTATTACAGCGATAAGTTATTCAGACACTTGAAGCAGCTGCTGTAACTTTTTATCGCTAGTTGGCCAGTTTACATGTCAATCAGAAGTACAAGCCTCAGTGGGCGGGTCTTGTCGAGAGCAAATCTGCAGTACTAATAGAAATTATTTTAATGCACATGAAAACTCAGTGATGATTCATACAGGGCATAGTAAAAACATTCGGGGCTTTACTGAAAACATTAGGGGCTTCAGCCCCCTTAGCCCACCCCTGGCTGAAAGACAGTTTAGCCGTGACACCAAGCTGGCATCACTTCTATGTGCCTGTGTCTGTGATGCTCCTTTCAATCTTGATGAATCGAGTCTAATAATCCGCGCCGGGCCGCTGAATGCCGTATGTTTTTTTCCTATCGCTATGTTTTTGGTCGAACCTCAATTGAGTAAGTGGCCACAAACTGAATCACTGTCTAATTGACATTCATTCTGAGTTTCTCTTGGCGGCGTGAATTGCTATGACCGATTCAAAAGCGTCTGGTTGTCGACAAATGCGTTCCTGGTTGTCATGGCTTTATAAACTGATTCAAATAAAGCAGGCTTTTCTCTGGTCAAAGGCTCCGCTACGCTTTTGTGTGTTTTGCACGTCTGCTGTGGCAAGAGCGTTTGGGAAGAGGTTTATATTTTGGACGCCCATTCCTCCACTTCAAAGGCACAGAGAGGAACCTTTTCTGCCTTTCTGGAAGCAGATGCGCAAGGCTTCTCGCCGGTGGTGGGCACACCATGCGCCGCAGGATCCAAGGAAGACAATCGGTTTGTGGGATGGAGACCTGCTGTGCATCGTTGGTCCCATGTTAGCCGACACTATAGCCACCGAGCAGAAGAGCAGCAGAAATTCAATAAGGGAATCATAAAGTGCAAGGAATACCCAGGCAATGGGATCGGCGTAATTACCTCGCTTTGTGCTTAATCAGTTGTGAAATACCTCTGATTCCAGACTCCCTGTTAAAAGCGGTTCCTCTGTTCCTGTGCCACTGTTCTGATGCACTTTTTACATCCAGGAATAAACACAATGCTGCTTCGGACGCCTGTTAGAAACTGTGGAAACTAAATCAAACATTTGGAAATTGTGAATTAATATGCTTAAAAGGTATGATTCAGGCAAAATGTTCTTGCTTTAATTCAGTGTGGCAAAAATTTAATAAAAATTTTTTTTAAGTGTTTAAAGGGATAGTTCACCCAAAAATGAAAATTCTGTCATTAATTACTCACCCACATGTTGTTCCAAACCCGTAAGACCTTCGTTCATCTTCGGAACACAAATTAAGACATTTTTTATTAAATCCGAGAGCACTCTTACCCTCTGTAGACAGCAACACAACTGCAATGTTCCCAGGTACAGAAACATAGCATGGACATCAGTAAAATAGTCCATGTGACATCAGGGGTTCAAACGTAATCTTACAAAGCAGTGAGAATACTTTTTGTGTGCAAAGAAAACAATAATAACATTATTTATTCTGCATTTCTTCTCCCCGTTTACCGTCTACAAGTTACCGTCTTCCAGCATTTTGGAGATTATCCACTGAACGTAATCAACGTAATCAGCATTGTTTACGTTCAGCATGCGCACGCTGTCTACTGAACATAAATAATGCTGATTACATTCTGGGGTACTCTCCAAAATCATGGAAGACGGTACAAACAAAGGTCTTACGTGTGATTAATTAATAACAGAATTAAAATTTTTGGGTGAACTAATCCTTTAAGCTCCAAATGAATCACTGCTGCACAGACTCGGGCTCCAAACGAATCAGTACTGCGCAGACTTCAGCTCCAAACGAATCAGTACTGTGCAGACTTCAGCTCCAAACGAATCAGTACTGCGCAGACTTCAGCTCCAAACGAATCAGTACTGCGCAGACTTCAGCTCCAAACGAATCACTACTGCGCAGACTTCAGCTCCAAACGAATCACTACTGCGCAGACTTCAGCTCCAAACGAATCACTACTGCGCAGACTCAACTTGAGCTCCAAATGAATCACTGGTTCATCTTGGCAGTAAAAGTTTTCAGAGAGTTCCACATGTAATGGTCATATTATATGCTAAGATCTTATCCAATCACAGCATTTAATTTGAAGTCTGACAGCAGGCAAACCCCGTCCAATAGAGCCTTCAACTCAGAGGCTAATTCAGGGTAGAAAATGACCACTCATATCTAAGCTATGAATGTTTTTGATGGAAAAAAAAAACATACTGAAATTATAAGTGCACCTCAAGAAACATTATAAAATAACATTTATTAAATGCATTTCATGACCTTTAAAGGTACAATTCATGCAGAATTGCTCGTTGTCAACCCATACTTGTTCAAATGAAACGTTCATGCTGTTATTTCAGAGCTGGATGCAAAAATAGTATCAGTCCACAAATCTGACTTGAGATGCAGTCTAGAATCATAAATCACACAGCGTTCGTTCATTTAGGCCAGTTCAACAACTAAGCCTGGTTTCTCACATGTTTTTTTTCCATTTCTGTCACCTAATCAAGTCTGGGTTCCTTGTCAAGTGAATTAGTTTCATAATTGATGAATGTTGCAACATTGACACTGCTTTTGAACCGAACTGAAACAACACTTAATCAAATTGATCTGAATATTGACACTATTGTCTTCCATAGAGCTGCTTTACGGCAACTTTTTACATTAATAAGGTTTGCATTATTAACACATTGCTGTGAAGCTGCTTTGAATCAGTCTGTACTGTATAAAGCACTGTAGAAAAAAAGGTGACTTGATTTGACTTCCTTTCAGTGAAAGTGGACTGCTGTCAAGAACCAAAAAACAATAACAAAGCCTACATAACAGTAGGGTTAGCATACTATTAGATAAGCATTTTGATTATATGAGTAAAATGATGACAATTTCCATTTTTGACTGAACTACTGTACTTCTTTAAAATGCACCATGCCTATGCTGCCTATGTTTAATACAAATATATGGTTTATTACTGTAAAAGCATCTGATCTCTCAGGTTCAGGGTTCCTGTGTCGCATCAGATGTCTTCAGTACCCTTGTCATCTCACCAAAACACTCCCAAACTCCCCAGATACTCCAGCCATCCCAGGACATCCCACCCTGACAGTATGGCCATGCTTTCTTCTATATCCTTATCTAATCTATTTCATCTAAAAAATACTATATATTGGAAATTAAGGTATGGTTGGTTACTGTGTGAAAATGTTTCTCAAATTAAGTTTTCACGTTTAATTATACTCAAGTATTACAATGTTTTTGAAATACTGATAATGTCAAGAGACAGAGATATTTGCAAGTTTTTACACAAACTTTGTAAAGCAATCCGGTTTGCAAAAAACTACAGCAGCATACCAGAACACTAGAGCTGTATGATTTGGTAAGACAAAATAAATAAATTGCATTTTTTTATTAAAATGTGATTTAAATAAAAATTAGCAGATTTAAAAAACAAAAACAAAACTGGCCAAAATGTTGTGATTCTATATCAGTTTGGCAATAAAATAATATTAATAAATAATGATTTGTTCAGCAGTAATAGTAGCATTGTATCTATTAAATAAAAATACAAAAAACATTTAAAAACTAAATACTACCACTACAATATTACAATGAAAAAATACTATTGTAATATTTCACAGCAAAAA